>NW_020172817.1:5958080-5982852 GCF_003031525.2 Neophocaena asiaeorientalis asiaeorientalis | reverse complement strand
CCAAGAATTGTGTTTTAAATTTATATATGTACACATATATGAATTTAAAATACAATTATATAAAATATATTATAGACAATATAATATATACTATATAATATTATAATTATATATTATAATATAATATATACATATATATCAGTAAACTGCTAGGGATATTTTGCCTCTGTGCACCTATTTTACTACTTATACTTTCCCTAAAGAGTTTATTAGATGATAACAGCATAACACAAAATTTAAAATATACATTTAAAAATACATGCGTGATAAAACATGATAGACTTAATTCTTATTTAGTCAAAACTTTCAATGATCCCTTTTTAAACTACTAGTATTTCTTGCTCTTCATTTTACTCTCTTTGTTCTCTTCTTATTCTTTTTTTTTTTTAACCATTTCTTCCTGCTTCAATTTTCTCTTTCCAACATAAAATATATTACAGAAAAATTTACTCTTGAACCCAGGTCTACTCTTTGTACCCTTTTATTCAAAAAATTTCATTCATTTTGAGAGCTCCTGGTTTTTTGCTTCAAATTTATGTATCTACATCTGGCCTCTCTCCTGATTTCCATTAGTTCAGATTACTTGTAGGGTGTCTTCATTTGGATGCTCTTCTATCAACTTGAATCCATCTTTCCTCCAAAACATGCTATTTCTCTGGACTTTTAAATTTTCATTTTTGAAGTGATTATTTTCCCATCTTTCAACTTTAAATTTTTTTGACCATCCTGGACTCCTTGCTAGTTCTCATTTTTACCCTCATATTTCTACTTGCTAAGTTCTTTACAATTCCCTGTGAAACTAGTCCAATGTAGGATCCTCATATCCTTGTACGTGGAGATCTTCAATATTCTTTTTTTTTTTTTTTTTTTTTTTTTGTGGTACGCGGGCCTCTCACTGCCACGGCCTCTCCCGCTGCGGAGCACAGGCTCCGGATGCGCAGGCCCAGCGGTCATGGCTCACGGGCCCAGCCGCTCCGCAGCATGCGGGACCAGGACCGGGGCACGAACCCACGCCCCCTGCACTGGCAGGCGGACTCTCAACCACTGCGCCACCAGGGAAGCCCTTCAATATTCTTCTAAATGCTTTCCTGCCCTTTTATTCAACCCTGCAGAGAAATTTCAGGAACATAGTATTGGAAGATGGCTTTGCATACTTAGTTTCCTCAGCCCCCATACTAAAGCCTTCAAGAACAATTCAGCCAGTGCCTGGTACCCACTGTGCTTTGTGCTGGTTTGTTCAGTACTTGTATTCTCAGACCTCTGCACATTTTCCAAGTTCCTCAGGAATCCCTGTGACTTTTCAGTTCATCTGAAAGTTGATAATAGTTTTCTATAAGAGGTTAATTAAATGCCCATTTTTACATTTTTTTCTTCCTGTGTGCTCATGTTAACTTTCAAAATTTGCCAGTCTTTAAATAAATATACATTTAAATTTTTTATTATGTTTTAGCATACCATTAAATACTGTCAACATTTTATTAAGACTTCCCTGACATTTAATACATGTTCCCATAAGCCGTTTTCCTAATATTTTCTACTTTTCTTTAACTAGCAATTTAATCCCGATCTGTACACCCTGACAGTGTCAGTAGGATCCATATAATTTTTGCAATCTATATGTTTAGCTATAGGCATACCCCATTTTACTCTACTTCACTTCATTGCACTTTGCAGATATTATGTTTTTTGCAAAATTGAAGGTTTGTGGCAACTTTGTCTCCAGCAAGTCTGTTGGCCCTATTTTTTCAATTGAGCATTTGCTCACTTCATGTCTCTGTATCACATTTTGGTAATTCCCGCAATACTTCAAAATTTTTCATTATTATTGTATTTGTTATGGTGATCTGTGATCCGTGATCTTTGATGTTACTATATTGTAAACACTGTAATTGTTTTGGGGCACCACAAACTGTGCCCTTACAAGACAGAAAACTTACTCCTTAAATGTCGTGTGTGTTCTGACTGCTATCCCCTATCCCATCTGTCTCCCTCTCCTCTGGCCTCCCTATCCTCTGAGACACAATAATATTGAAATTAGGCCAATGAATAACCCCACAGTGGTCTCTTAAGTGTTCAAGTGGAAGGAAGAGCCTCATATCTCTCTTTTTAAATCAAAAGCTAGAAATGATTAAGCTTAGTGAGGAAAGCACGCTGAAATCCAGGACAGGCTAAAAGCTGGGTCCCTTGTACCAAAGTTAGCCAAGTTGTAAATGCAAAGAAAAAGTTCTTGATGAAAATTAAAAGTGCTGCTCCAGTGAATACATGAACGACAAGAAAATGAAACAGCTTTACTGCTGATATGGAGAAAGTTTTAGTGGTTTGAATAGAAGATCAAACCAGCAGAGCAAGACTCTAACTCTCTTCAATTCTACGAAGGCTGAGAAAGGTGAGGAAACTGCAGAAGAAGAATTTTAAGCTATCAGGTGTTGGTTCATGAAATTTAAGCAAAGAAGCCATGTCTGTAGAACAAAAGTGCAAGGTGAAGCAGCAGATGCTGGCATAGAAACTGCATCAAGTTATCCAGAAGATCTAGCTGAGATAATTCATGTAGATGGCTGCACTAAGCCAACAGTTATTCAATGTAGAAGAAACAACCTTATATTGGAAGAAGATGCCATCTAAAACTTTCATAGCTAGAGAGGGGAAGTCAATGCCTGGCTTCAAATCTTCAAAGGACAAGCTGAAAATAGGTAAATATGTGAATACTTCAACTAAATTACTGAAAGTGTGTGAATGTTGCTGGCATTGTAGAATTTCAATAAAGAACTGTGGAATGTCTGCTTCTCTCTCCCAAAACACAATTTAAAAGCTTGATAAAATTGAAGAAAAAATATATTGTTTGAAGGCATTGGCAAGCAAAAATCAATAAAAGATCAACATTTCTAAGCGAAGCAAACAGCGGTTGTACCCACATTAGCCTTCTTTTTCCCCCCTTGAGGCATTTGTCTATTCAATGCAGGGATAATTTAGGACGAGCAGAAAGAGGGTACTTTGAGTTGTTAACAATTGTATGGGTCTGAGGAGACAAATGTTGGAGTTTGAAGCTGCCAAGCTACTGGGAAGGGCTGAAGTATCTAGGGAAAGACAAGACAACAGGGAAGTGAGCCTCAAATTCCATGTAATTTACTCTTGATTCACTCTGTGGATGCAAAATATGAGACGGCTAGAAAGCATACAAAAATAGCGGAAAGGAGTCTAAAGAGTTGAGAGGAGATTTGAGCAGTTACATAGCACTACGGAGGCAAAGACTTGAGTTCATGATAAATGCCAGTGAAGTGACACTCTATGAAACATCCTAAGGCTTCAACTGAGAACACAGCAATTCCAAACTCTTGGAGTAACAGCACAGATAAACTAGACCAGCCTTAACGATGCACGTATAATTTTTTTAATGCACAGTGTCTGGTATTCAACTAAACTTTTGTTTGTAAAAAAGAGGAAAGAAACACAGTATTAGAAGAAAACTGAATCACTGAATCACAAAGAGACATATGGAACACAGTTAAGGGTTCTAACATATATGTCCTTTAGGTTGAAAAAACGATAAGAAAGAAGGTAATAGGAAGCAATATTTTTAAAAGTATTGGCTGATCACTTTCTAAAACTAATAGTAAGTTCAAGCAGAAAACAAGATTAAAAACAGCCCACCACCACCACCAGAACAATAACAACAGCAAAAACAGTGTCCACTAAAGAAAAAATGCACAACCTAAAAGTTGTAAGTTATATTTTATTCGGGGAACTTACCGAGAACCCCAGGAGACAGCTTCTCAGATAACTTCCAGGCACTGCTCTGAAGAAGCAAGGGAGGAGCAAGGATATATAGGAGTTTTTGCTGGAAAAAAGAACATGTAGTGGAACATCAAAAGATTACTGCTCATCACACAAAACAGACATTTAAGTTAAAGATTTCATCGCTTTTCTATGCATGGGAAGATGCAAGAATCTGGGCTCATTAAAATCATTCCTTAGACATGCATCTTAACTATCTAGGGCTAGTATCCTGTTTTTCTGCGTCTTGAATTCCCCTCAGGGTGCTCCCCCAGGGGCTGCTTCAGTGGCTGCTGGCTTGACTTGGGCAACATACATTCATCATTTACTGGAATGGCAGGCAACATTCTTTGTTTATTGAAAAGGCAAGTGACATTTTTTTGTCTGCAACATAAGCCTTAGAAAATGAGAGTTGAGTTTTGACCAAAAATGTGATATGAAAATATTTTGAAAAAGAGAAAAATTCAGATTACTTATAGAGGATCATTGATCAGACAGAGTTTAGCTCTCAATAGGGATGATGGAATCTTTTTGATGACAGACAGTGGAGTAACTTTTTTTTTTTTTGCCGTACGCGGGCCTCTCACTGTTGTGGCCTCCCCTCTTGCGGAGCACAGGCTCCGGACGCGCAGGCTCAGCGGCCATGGCTCACGGGCCCAGCCGCTCCGCGGCATGTGGGATCCTCCCGGACCGGGGCACGAACCCGCGTCCCCTGCATCGGCGGGCGGACTCTCAACGACTGAGCCACCAGGGAAGCCCTGTGTGTGCATTTTAATCCTTGTTTCTGTGTATATTAACAATGCAATGTCCTAGTGTCCAAAGCATTTTAGAAAGACAGATAATAAAACAACCTCTTTATAAATGTTCTTTTGTTAGTTTGTTAGGAAGGATTGCCTTCAGAGAGCGACCTTTGTTAATTCGCCTCTTGGAGCTGGACTCGTTTGTGTACTAGTCATTGGGACGGTAAAGGAAGAAGAGGAGAAAGGGTGGAGAACAGGATGTCCCATGTGCACTTTTTGGTAAAGTGTATGTATTTATTGTGGACAGAGTTAATCCTTCGTTTTGTAACATCTAAGCTTTTAAAATATCTTGAGTTTACAATGTATGATAAAATGTAGAGCTAGTAAATAGACAAACCTGAAATATCCCTTTTGTTATAGTTCATAGAAAAGAAACATCTTGGATAAGGAATATTTGGGCCACCTTTGAGCAGTATACATTAGGAATTGTTCACTGGGTTGGCAGCAGTGCGACAGAAAGAAGCACAAGGGAAGTGAGACACTCAGACGTATTCATACTTACTTTCTGATTTTAATCATTGTTGTACGTGTGTATTTCTTGGCTGAATTATATAAATATATTACTAAATAATTCAATTGAAACCTACTTTTGCTACTATTTTAATAATATATTTGATAATTCTCTTGGAGGCATTATACTTACTATATTCTAGTTCTTTATGTGTCATTTGAAATTGAGCACTAAAGGAATGCAGTAATTTGTTGTAACTCAACCAATATCTTTGTCCAGATGTCTAATACCATACCATGAATTTTTTACCCCAATAAGAGGCAGGATTATATTTTTGCCCCGAGTAAATTTGTATAGTATATTCTTAGTTATCAAAATACTCATTGCTTTCAGAGCTTAAATAAATATTTTTGATGTGTGGTAAAGCATGATATACTGTACCATCTCAACCACATAAAAATGTATGCTCAATCGTGTGTTTATACACACAAGGGCTAAGCCAGATGCTTCAGTTCTTAAACTACAAATAGCTTATGATTACAAATTATTTTTCTTATTTTTTTTTTTAAAACGCCCATATTGACTTTTTAAAGCTTGGGGTAATGTTATAGAAAACAAGAAGTTCATCAAGAGTCTATAACATTTCTGAATTTATGTATACCCAGTAATATAATGTCAACATGCATAGAGTGGAAATATGGAAAATAAATAGACAAATCCCTAAAAATATTGGAAGGTTGAGGATATCTTTCTGAGTAAATGAGAGATAGTAGACAAAAACAGCCAATAGAAAATGGTTGGATAGACTGAGTAAAGATCACTTTTCTCAGTGTGTGTGAGCATCATCTGCTGAGGGGCTGAACAGAACGAAATGGCAGAGGAAGGGCAAATTTTCTCTCTCTACTTGAGCTGGGACATCCATCTCATACCCTCAGACATTGGCACTACTGGGTCCTGGGCCTTTGGTCTTTTCTGTGTAGTCCCGTGTTTAGACCTTTGTGGTTTGTAAAGGATTCTGCTAAGTCAGGTAGGCTCTGACCTATAAAGTCACCTGTTACTATTCAAACCTTACATAAAGGGTCTTCAGCCTTAGGTTATACCACATTTAGACATTGGCCAGAGGACAGCTGCCTGTGGCAGTTTGATCATAGCAAGAGGCTTTTGGTAGATGCAGTGCTACAGGCATTAGTTATTAGGAGCCAAATCCGTCAATTTTGAAGTTACCTGCCGTCTCCAACCTCTTCTTTTATATTTAGAACACTTCCCCCCTCCACTGGCAGACAATGTAGGAATGTAGTGAGGGCAGTAGATGCTTTGATATCTGGGAAGGAAAGGTAACATGGAAGTAACCAGTTTGAGGTTGGAGGTCAAGAAGAAGAGAATGATGAAATAGAGAGATGAGTGGAAAAGTAAAGGATGAAAAAATAAGATACCTAATATTAAAAATCTTATGAGTATCAGCTAATATCCTTTCTTCAAGGCAGCCATGCTAACCTCCAAATGACTTCAGAGGAAAATGTGAGCCAAATAATTTATTGACAAACATAGTTTGAAATGGGGACATGAGCAGAACAATAGCACATCTATGCATTCAGTAAACATGGGTTTTATATTTTTCAAATGTACTTTTCTTGGAAATAAACTGCATCAAGGTCTTCATGTTGCTTTTAATGACGACTTTTCATTTCCCATAGACCTGTCTGGATCACTCTATAGTGTAATATTTTGTGCCATTCTTAACATGTCACTGGTGATGATTACCTTTTTAACCTTCATTTCTCCTCTCAAAACTAATTAGACTTACAGTTAAAAGTAGTGAGAGAGCAGTAATGTTTATAAAATATCTGTTATTATTTTTGTAGTAATGAGTGTTAGTTTGACCCAGTGGGGAAACTTTGAGGCAGGTGTACGTTGCAGCCAATGTTTCAAATTCTGAATGTTCATTTTACTCCTTGGGTGTTTATTGAAATAAAAACCTATATATTTGGTTGCTACCTTTGAATCCTTAAATTATGATATTTTAAAACATATGATTCGATCATAATGTTGAGAATCATCTTTCTGTCCTTTATAAGAAATTACCATTTGATTGGAATTGCACTCAGTATTGAAATGTACATTGTGACACAATTTAAACCAATAGACAAAAAAATGTGCAAAGTGGAGGTTTTTCAATTTTACTTTGATTTCATGATTATCTGTTTGTATCTTATGACAATGCACTGTAGGTTGTACAGTGGAGAACTGATGTGAAAAGTCAGATTGATAGCATTGCTTCTGTGAGAATGAAACTCATATAGATGTACTGCAGTCCTTGCAGTTACAACCAATTTAAGAAAGGTGTTTGAGAAGAGTCTTTTAGGGAAAAAAAAGCATCAGTACCATCTTTACTGGGAGCCTGAGCACCACTAGTAAGTGATTAAGTCACAGCATTGAGAAGTCTTAAAGCAATTAACCTTACCAAATATTACATATTTGACCACTATTTGTCATTGTTGCTGCTGTCTCAATAAGAGCACATCTTAAATCTCTGGGGTAATTATGGTAATAATAATAATAATAACTTTTAAATAACATTTAATATCTTCCAGTCACTACTATAAGTGGTTAACATTCTTTAACTGATTTAAACTTTAAAAATTCCCATCCTGTAAACAAAACTGTTGAGATGTAAAGAAGTTCAGAAATTTATCCAAAGTCACGTTGCCTATGACATTTTGTATCCTGGTTTTGAGACCAGATAGTGTTGGTCTAATTTCTCATTTACCTCTAAATGTGGGTCCACAGTCAGAATGGATTGTCACTTTTTTTCTACATAAAACATTTTTAACATTTGTTCTTGTTTACTGGGTTTCTCATATTTTTGTCATAGTTTTATCTTTATCTGGTCCACATATTTCAAGCCATCAGCTGAGAAATTATGAGCCAATATTTTAAATTTGTGAATATATGATTATTTTAGCATGAAGATACAGGAGAAAAATTTTAATGGTGTCCAGCAGATATCATCATACCCAAGTTTAGCAGACTCGGAAAAAGTGCAGAGGAAATTCTAGATATGTGATGACTGTTTACAGTGAATCCCATTTATTATATTCTTAGTGTTGGCAAATAATTTGTAAAAGCCTTGATTTTGCACCACACGGAAGGTACACAGGGGTATTAGATGCCACCATTTGGGTGGAGTTGAAGCATAAATAAAAATTAATATTAGAGAGAAGCTTTGGATGGACCTAGATATTATCATACTAAGTGAAGTAAGCCAAAGACAAATATTATGTGATATCACTTATATATGGAATCTAAAAAAATGATACAAATGAAATTATTTACAAAACCAATATAGACTCACAGACATAGAGAACAAACTTACAGTTTCCAAAGGGGAAAGTGGGGGAAGGGACAAATTAGGAGTTTGGGATTAACAGATACACACTACTATATATAAAAGAGATAACCAATAAGGATCTACTGTATAGCACAGAGAACTCTACTTAATATTCATATAATAACTTATAGAGAATGTCAAAAAAGAATATATATATAGAATATATATATATTAATGTATAGATGTATAGTGAATCATTTTGCTGTATCTTTTTTAATTTGCAATTTAATTTTTTAAAATTTATTTATATATATATTTATTTATTTTTGGTTGTATTGGGTCTTTATTGCTGTGTGCAGCCTTTCTCTAGTTGCTTCAAGTGATGGTTACTCTTTGTTGCGGTGCATGGGCTTCTCATTGTGGTGGCTTCTCTTGATGCTGGTCAAGGGCTTTAGGTGCACCGGCTTCAGTACTTGTGATTTGCGGGCTCTAGAGTGCAGGCTCAGTAGTTGTGGCGCACGGACTTAGTTGCTCCTTGGCGTGTGGGATCTTCCCAGACCAGGGCTCGAACCCGTGTCCCCTGCATTGGCAGGCAGATTCTTAACTACTGCACCACCAGGGAAGTCCCCACTTTGCTGTATTTTGAAACTAACACAACTTTGCTGTATCTGACACTAACACAACATTGTAAATCAACTATATTCAATAAAAAAATAAAACAAAACAAACAGAAAATCCTTTATATGCATTATAAATTCAGCAGCTGTATGAAAACCTGATCTTCACAAACGAAGGAAAAACTGTTTCATTAAGAGATACCAAATGTGTTCTTTCAAAAAGCATAATTTGGAATTTGTATCCTGTTCTGTCCAGTAAGGAACAATGAGAGATACATTATCTTGAACCACATAGAGTTGTTAGGCTCTCAGCTATTTGCCTCAGTCACCAATGGATTTGGAGTGAATTAAATACCTTCTAGAATGTGGATCTCTCCTACCTGGGCTTTTTCCAACTTTTTATGATTAATAAGGCTCAGGAACCATGATCATGGAATGGACAGGACAGTTAATGTAACATCAACAAGCTAGATAGGAAGCTAGGACCCAGATAACACCACCATGCTGACACTGCATGTTAATTTATTGCTAAAAATATCTTCTTTTTTTGACACATCTAGGATATTATGAGATATCATCTGTCCTATACAGATGGCCTCTAGGCATACTGAGAAGAAAAATGTGTACATACGTATATACGAGAGATCTTTTTACCTAGGAATTTGGTAAAAGTTTTCAAGAACGACAGTATAGTGAAAAACTGATTTAATTTTTGTTCAAATAATAATCATAACATATGTTAAAGAGCAGAAGAGTACAGCGAATAATATTTTTAAAAAATCTCTATGATCACAGACTAAATATTACAGATTTTAACATGTTTCATGTTTGAATTAATGTTTTTAATGAAGAGTTTAGATTCAATAGACCATTGTTATCTTCCGTTCTCTTTCCCTCCCAAGACGTAATCACAACCTTTAAATATATACTTATACTCTCAGTCTGTCTTCTTATAATGCAATATATTTATTGGTATCAATAAATAATTTTTTCATTTAGTGGCAATTATTTAAAATATGAAAAGTGTAGTACATCTACAATGACACATCTAAATATAGTTTATTGATTGAATTACAATTGTTCTCTGTATTCCCATCTACTTTATTTGTTGTTGTATTTTTTTTCTTTTGTCATATATGTTTTAATATTCCCCCCTTTGAAGATTATGTATGTGGGTTCTTTATTTTTTCTATTAAAACAGATCTGCAGATCTGTTTTACATTGTAAATGTAAACATTCAACAGTTATTTTTTCTAGTGTTATGGCTCTGGAACTGAAATTGTTGGTCTTGGAAGATACACATCTTCTATTGTACTGGATGGTGTGTTAGTAATATTCAAAGTGGTTGTAACTGATGACATGTTTAAGAGTGAGTCAATATCATTTGCTTTTTCATAGTCTGACAAAGCAAATGAAAATAAAAACAACTAATTTAAATTTTAAAACTTGAGTCAATGGAAGTTGTGAAAATATGTTCTATATTTTCTTTTGTTCTCTTACAAGTGAGAGTGAACATTTTTTCCTATGTTTATTGTAGTATTAAGGTTCCCTTTCCTTTGAATTAACTGCCCATTTCTCTTTTCTTTTATTGAGTTGCCTAAATTTACTTATGGGTTTAAAGTTGTTTATATATCCTGGATACCAATCCTTGTTCCTTAAAAGCTTTCAAATATACTTTTACACACAATCACTTACCTTTTAACCCTGCATAGTGTTGTTCTGTAATACAGAATTTTGTTTTTTTGTTTTTCTAATTTTCATTGGAGTATAGTAGCTTTACAGTGTTGTGTTAGTTTCTACTGTACAGCAAAGTGGATCAGCTATACATATACATATATCCCCTATCTTTTGGATTTCCTTCCCATTTAGGTCACCACAGAACATTGAGTAGAGCTCCTTGTGCTATATAGTAGGTTGTCATTAGTTATCTATTTTATACATAGTATCAATAGTGTATATATGTTGATCTCAATCTCCCAATTCATCCCATGCCCCCTTTTCCCCTTGGTATCCATACATTTTTTCTCTACGTCTGTGCCTCTATTTCTGCTTTGTAAATAAGATCTGAAAAAATTGGTATAGATGATCTTATTTAGATGATCTTAAATACACAATTATAAGAAGCATTTGTTTGATACAAGTATATTTTGGTTTTTTTTTTTTTTTTTGCGGTATGCGGGCCTCTCACTGTTGTAGCGTCTCCCATTGCGGAGCACAGGCTCCGAACGCACAGGCTCAGCGGCCATGGCTCACGGGCCCAGCTGCTCTGCGGCATGTGGGATCTTCCCGGACCGGGGCACGAACCCGCGTCCCCTGTATCAGCAGGCAGACTCTCAACCACTGCGCCACCAGGGAAGCCCTCTCATGATTTTTAATTTTAGTGATTTGTGTTATTATTCTACTGCAATACAATAACTAGATTATCCTTTATTCATTCTAAAAAAAATGTTCTTTAATTTTTCTTTTTATCCATCTGGAATACATTTTTTTGTACGTGGTGTGTAATAGAAATATAACTATAACTATTATATGTGACTATATAACTACACACACATTTCCAATATGGAGAGACTTTGTCTAGAACCATATATTAACTAGCACATTATTTTCTCCACTGATTTTCGATACTTCTTCTGTCACATAGCAATGTTCATATAATCACACGCCTATAGCTTGGATCACCAGTTTATTCCAAGTTTCCTATGTCATCCTTGGGCTCAAGAAAAATTAAAGGGGAAACAACAACAAACTTTAGTATATTAAATTATCCTTATAACAAAGTACAGTTCCATAAGTGAATCTTAAGGACTAGATTTTTCAAATAGATATAATAGACTAGGTTCCGTTGCTGAAAAAGTTGAAGAAACCCTTCTAATTGATTAAATCAAGTCAAAAAAGCCAATTTAACTTATTGAAAAATTATTAACATGAAACTGAATCACTGTTTAGAAAAATGCTCTAACCCACTAATCAGCAAATTGTAGATTTATCTAAACAATATAATTTTGTGGACGAATTATGAAAATTCACGTATCTTGACTGGAGTACAATTTCGTATAGCCATGTTGAAGAGAAACTGGATACTTCCAGTAAAATGGAAATCGGCATGTTTTACACCCTAGCATGTCCTCTTCTCGATAAATACCAAAGTGAAGGAGGTGCACGCAAATCCAAGTGGCGTGTGCAAGCATGCATATCCAACATTGCTTTCCTAGTGGAAAATTCAAAACATCTTAATTGCTTATCTATATCATATAATATTTTGTAACAATGTTATATAAAATGCCTTCCTCTCTGTTTTTTCCTCAAAAAGTTTTGCACAAAACTCCCAGCCTCCTCCCTGCCTGCCCCGCACCTGCTTCTTTCCCTGGGAAAAAGACCTTAGAGGTGGTGACTCCACGTTTATCAGAGATGACTTTCCCTCAATTCCTTTGTGCTTCCCCTTCAACTAGGTCAGTGAATTTGCCTGCATTCTTACATACAGTATATAGAAAACATTTCTGAGAGTTTGTTTCAAAGATATGAATCACTACAAGAGAAAGCCAACGTGTATATTTATCAGAGATCCAATCCATGTTCTCTGATTTTGCCAGATAATTGTTTACTGTGGTCTTTATTTTTCAAGCTTGTTAGTCTTAAAATACATTAATGTTTTATATGCCCTTTACCAGTTTCCTGTCTTTATACACAATTAATATCATGGGGATATATTCCAAATGTACATCTCTAAATTCAGTTGGATTTATCTATCCATTTTCAAGGACACTATTGAAGGTGGTTGTCATTATATCACCTAGGTGTCAACTGCAAATAGCAATCATCCCTGGTTTTCCCCAGCTGAAGGCAGTTGCTCTCTTCAATATGTCTTTATTTATTCTGTTTAGCAATATTCTTGTGTTCCTGCTTTTCTAGCATCACTATCATTCCATGAGATCTTTCTTCATTTTTACTGTCAGGATTGGGAGTGTAGCACAGAAGGTAAAATATAGTGAGAGATTTTGACAGTATTCTGGTACCCCCAACCCTTTCCAGTTAAATGGCATGAGTATACTTTCTGGCTCTCTTAGTGGTTGGGTTTGTCTGTGTATCCTGTTGTGTCTGATGAGCTGGGAGTGAAAACAAAATGTGTCACTTCTGGGCTGGTGTTTCATGCTGATTTAGGACATCTAAAGGGCTCTTTACCTCTGTCTCTGCTTTATAAGGATGTTTCAGTTTATTGGCTGATCCATCAGCATGCGTCTTGGAGGGAGATCAAGAACAAGTTGGGAGGGCTTCCCTGGTGGTGCAGTGGTTGAGAGTCCACCTGCAGATGCAGGGGACACGGGTTCGTGCCCAGGTCTGGGAAGATCCCCCATGCCGTGGAGCGGCTGGGTCCGTGAACCATGGCCGCTGAGCCTGTGCGTCTGGAGCCTGTGCTCTGCAACGGGAGAGGCCACAGCAGTGAGAGGCCCGAGTACTGCAAAAACAAACAAACAAACAAACAAGATGGGAGGTGAGAAAGCCCCCAAATTATCTTTGAAGGTTATGGTGTGAACAAGAAATAAACTTCTCTTGTTTTAAGCTACTTTATTTTTGATGTTGTTTGTTACTGCAGCATAATTTAGCTTATCTATACTGACTGATACACAATAACTGTGCTTTTAGTTCACTATCTCTTGTTTTTAAGTTAGAATATACCTTATCAAAATCAACCAATGCCCTTGGATGTCTACGAAAATCAATTTCCAAAATTTCTATATCTTGAGGCAATTTTTGGTCAGGTTTTCTCTGATATTCTTTCAAGCCTTGGACTTTAGTTTCATAACACTTTGGGACTTTGAGACAGATTGGAGTCTATATGACCTATATGACTTAAATTCCCTCTCTGCAAGAGGAACATCTTTAAGTGTTGCATATGTTTCTTTCTTCTTCTTCTTCTTCTTTTTTTTTTTTTGGTGTTTCAATCTTCAAACCTAACTGGGTGAAATATTTTTATCAAACTATATCAAATTATAACTAGCTATTTATCCATAACTTCTCTGAATGATAGCTAAACCAGGAGTGCATTAATTCTTCAAAGAACTGAGTGTGGAGAACTGAGGAGCTCTGATAAAAGATAGGCAGGAAATGCCCATAAAAGAAAAACTTGAGAAAAACTCCCATCAGTACAGTATATTTAGAAGAGCAAGGTGCTATGTTTCAAAATTAAAGAAACAAAGTTATATATTCATTAAATTTCTCTCTCTCTCTCTGGTCAGTGCACTCATTGCCTTAGACCCTCAGATTCAATCTGTTGATCCATTGCTAACTAAGCAGACCCCAAGACAATAGGACCAAATTGTTTCACCTCTTTATTATCAGAACCAATGTAGTCAATATACTTCTAGGGTCTTGATCACCACGTTAACTGAAATAATGATCTTAATCTTGGTACAGATCTATGACAGCAGTGTGAGAATATGGAGAGAGGGGTTAGAAAATTATCTTTATAGAGATACCTGGAAATTCCATGTTTTATTTTTCATCAACCACAAGTATATTTTCATTGAAATAATTAGTTTTGATCATATTTTAGTAGCTACTGGAAGCACTAATTTATAGAAGAAAATAAAGAAAATCAAGTTATTGAGTTAAAAAAAAAGAAGTAGAGATTTTTCATAATTCATCTCATAGGTTTTGACACCAGCCTAAATTCTATATGCTTCAAATATTGGTACAACATAACCAAATCGAGTCACTGAATATGTCCTACAGATTTAATACAGCTTTCTAATCCTACTTTAAGATACAAAATCAGCTTATATAATATTGTACAGTTACTACACTTCTAAAAAATAACTTTATTTGCACACAAAAACGTTGTGGAGTTGGCTTTATTTTTAAGGTTGATTCCAATAAGTTTGCAGTGTATATTAAAATAATACAAGTGATTTTACACATTCATATTAAATTGCTTAAGGCCAAGTAACCCAATTCATTTATTATCTCTTCTTAGTGGTAATGATTACATTTGGGGGCAAACAGTACATTTTGGGAACAAACTTTTCCTAAGAAAGTTTCTAAAATTATATTTTTCTATAATGAATACAAAAAAACATTTAGTAGATTATGTAATATAAGAAATTCCATCCACACAGAAAATGTTTAGGTTTCTAAATTTTCTTTAAATAATTAGATGTAGATGTATATTGGTTCGTTATGAAAATAACTACTACACTTGCATCGGTTGGGATTTTAAATACTGAGTTTTTTAACCACATGAAATGATATGATTAATTTATTTAAACTCAAAGATAGAGTCATTTCTTTGGAAATAAAATGAAATACTTTAATGATAACCTGGAGTGAATCCTTTCGGGAGCGAATAACCTGAAATGTAGTAAACACAGTTTGATATTTCTGTTAACCTTCTCAAAAGAATGTGACAGGAGTTCAATAGAAAGAAAATATCTGTTCTTGGGCAGTTCTCTGTGAGTTAGGTGATGTAATGATCGCCAAAATTCTTGAAGAAAAGTAAATATCATGTCTGAGCAAAACCTTTTTTTTTTTGTTTTTTTGGCGATATGCGAGCCTCTCACTGTTGTGGCCTCTCCTGTTGCAGAGCACAGGCTCTGGACGCGCAGGCTCAGCGGCCATGGCTCACGGGCTCAGCCGCTCCGCAGCATGTGGGATCTTCCATGACCGGGTCACGGACCCGTGTCCCCTGCATCGGCAGGCGGACTCTCAACCACTGCGCCACCAGGGAAGCCCGCAAAACATATTTTTAAAGCCTTCCAGGCAAAACCGATACGCGTTCACAGTTACACCATGGAGACCTGTCAGAGGCTGTTTAATGAACAGCTAAAGAGGCTTTGTGTTTTGGTCAAAGGACAAGCATTCTTTTCTTTTAAGATTATGATATCATGTGCTGTGGATTTATTTTGTTTGGGGAGATTCTTATCATAAAAATAGTGTAACGGGTTTTTTTCTGGAGTCAATGTATTACAAGTCATAGGGACTCTAACAGGGAGAGCTGAGGATACAAAAGGCCTGAAAAAATTACAGTAAGTCTAAAAACACATTCTAGAAATTAGGGTATCAAGGTGTTGTCTAGAAAAGGATGAATGTTTATGGATAAAAGGGTCAGGCTTTCAAGTATTAAAACACCTTCTAGACATAATAGTCACAACTTTGATTCCTCAAAGTTTTTTTTTTTTTTTTCTTTTACTTATTTTACTTGATGTTTTCCTCTTTTGAACACCCTGGATGACACCAGAGGCCTGGATGGGTGGGTGGAGAGTGGTGTTTCCCAGGAAGGCAGACAAAGGGCAGTGGGACCCCACAGGGTGCGCTAAGAAGTTTCAGGTGTGTGGGCGGGGTCAGTGCTGGTCCAGAGGGTGGGACAGGGACAGGATGGGCTGGGATGCCCTGAGCTTCAGGGGCTGCTCAGAGAAGGGCAGAATCTGACCCTAGGCTAGGCCTTGTGAAAGGCAGCAAAAGGGTAAAATTTGACTCTGACTTTTTTTCCGGAAGTGATCATCCTAGTAGCAATATCTAATTGCCTTTGCTGTTGTGTGGTAACAAGACTAGAAGAAGGGAAGGAAATTAAGGTTAAGAAATTATTGCTAAGGTACAATGGGCAAGGAAGTATGATGGTATGGATTAGAGTAGTGGCAGTGGGAATGGAGTGAAGTGAATAGATAGATTCAGAATATATTCTTGAGTTAAAAATGACATGATTTGCTCCTTATGTGGATGTGAAGGATTGAAGAATACAGAGGAATCAAATCCTATAGTTCAGGCTGGAAAACAGTTTAACAGCAACCACTAACGTTGAACCTATACATATGACCCAACAACTTTAAGCGTATACTCAAAAACTATGCATGTATAATACTCACCAAAACACTCATTATAACAATACTATACAAATGAGACCTAGATTGACTGAAAACCACGATAAATTGTGGAATACTCACACTTCAGAACCCTATACCACAAGAGAAAGTACACTGCAAAACATCATAAATAATTTTCAAAATATTAAGCAAAAAGGAGCTTTATACCAAAAATCTATATGTGCTGTATGACCTCATTTTTATAAATAATACATACATAGTCACAATATTGGTGATTCTTGGAGAGATAGTGACTTAGTAATGGAAAGAGGGACAAAGCTGGGAAGTTTAGGGGTGCTAGTAACATTTTTCTTGGTTTCAGTGATATTACATGAGTCTGTTCCTTTTGTGAACACACAAAATGTGTGTTCATTATGTGTGTTTCATATTGTTTAAGAAAAAGTAAAAAAAAAAAACGGAAAAATTAAAAGATAACAAAAATAAGGTGGCCACTAAAGATGCACCACATCTTTATTGGCCTTTCCCTTGTCCCTCGAATGTTCACTGGAGAATGCAGGTTCTCAGCTATAAATGACCTGGAAGAATTGAGAAATAGTAGAGTTCCTGTGACATCATTGCTCTTTTATTCTCCTGGAAGAATTAAAAGTATTATTTCATGAAAGTATGTGCTTCCATGTTAGGTATGGTTTACAAAGGTCAGACTCTCTTGATTCTAGAACAGACCACAAAATCAGTAAAGCTGTATAGTTGTCTTATGCGAGAAAAACAAAGCACCACGGTGCTCAAAAATATACAACTCTTCTGAGATTTCTATAAAACACAGTTTCCACAAAGAATGAGAGAGAGAGGGAGAGGGAAAGGGAGAGAGAGAGAGAGGGGAAGAGGGGGAGAGAAAGAGAGAGAGGATAAATATATTAAAACTGAGAAATGGAGTATTAGGGATAGTAACAAAAATAAAGTTCATTTTTAATGAGAATAGGTGCAGTATTAATATAAATTTACTTTTTGAATTTCCTTACCATTTTATTTTATTTATTATGTATGTTTATCTCCACTCTCTGTAAAATTCTTTTCCCGTATAGGTCATTACAGAGTATTGAGAAGAGTTCCCTGTGTTATACAGTAGGTCCTTATTAGTTATCTATTATATATATAGTAGTGTGTATATGTCAATCCCAATCTCCCAATTTATCCTTCCCCCCATCTTCTCCCCTGGTAACCATAAGTTTCTTTTCTACATCTGTGACTCTATTTCTGTCAACCATAAAAGAGACTGAAATAATGCCATTTGCAGTGACATGGAGGGACCTAGAGATTATCATACTGAGTGAAGTAAGTCAGATATAGAGAAACAAATGTCATATATCACTTATATGGAGAATCTAAAAAAATGGTACAAATGAACTTATTTACCATTTTATTTCATTTTGTTATTTATGTTGTGGCAAGAACACTTAACATGGGAACTAAACTCTTAACAAGCTTTTTAGTGTACAATATCATACCATTAACTATAGGCAGTATGCTGTACAACAGATGAATAGAACTTATTCATCTTGCATTGCTGAAATTTTATACCTGTTGAACAACTCCTTATTTCCCCCTCTCCCCAGTAGCTAGCAACCACAATTCTACTCTCTGTCTGCTTCTATGGATTGGAGTATTTTGAATTACTAAGTGGTATCATGCAGTTTTTCTCCTTCTGTGACTGGATTATTTCATTTAGCACAATGTTCTCAAGGTTCATCCATGTTGTAGAATATAGTCTTGTTCAAGTGAGCTATTTCCATACCAACTTTCTTTCTGGATGATCTATCCATTGTTGAAAGTAGGGTATTGAAATGTCTTACTATGTTTGTATTGCTGTATATTTCTCCCTTCACTTCTGTCTATGTTTGCTTTATATATTTAGGTTTTCTGATGTTGGATGCATATCTATTTGTAATTGTATCTTCCTGATGAATCGATCCTTTTACCTTTATACAATGTACTTTTTGTCTCTTGTGTCAGTGTTTGATTTAAAGTATATTTTGTCTGATATAAGTATAGCTACCCTTACTATCTTTTGGCTATCATTTGCATAGCATATCTTTTTACCATCCCTTCACTTAGAGTTCACAGGCATACCTCATTTCATTACCCTTTGCTTTATCGTGCTTCGCAGATATGATGTTTTTTACAAATTGAAGGTTTGTCACAATCCTGAGTCAAGCAAGTCTACTGGTGCCATTCTTCCAATAGCATTTGCTCACTACATGTCTCTGTGTCACATTTTGATAATTCTCACAATTCCAAACTTTTCCATTGTATTTCTTATGGTGTGTGTGATCTTTGATGTTGCTATTGCAAAAAAACTTGCTGAAGGCTCATATGGTAGTGATTTTAGCAATAAAATATTTTAAAATTAAGGTATAAACATTGTTTTTTAAAGACAGAATGCTATTGCACACTTAATAGAATACAGGGTAAACATAAATTTCATACACACAGGGAAATCAAAAAATTTGTGTGATGCACTTTATTGTGATATTAACTTTGTTGTGGTGGTCTGGAAATGAACCCAAAATATTTCCAAACTACACCTGTATATATGTACTTAAAGCTACAGTGATTCACTTTTAGAAACCATAGAGTTGGATCTTGTTTTATTCAGCTACTCTATGTCTTTTGATTGGGAAGTTTATTTCATTTATATTTAAAGTAATTATCGATTGGGAAGGAAATACTGTTGTTTTCTACCTATCTTAGAGTTCATTAGATATTTTATTCCTTCTGTTGTTGTCTTCCTTTGTGTTTTGTTGATTTTTTGTAGGGTTATGTTTTGTGTTGGTGTCTGCAAATTTGCAAAAGATCACCTCTTCCTATCTTTATAGACAGGCTTCAACAGGGAAAGACCTTCACCAATCAGCCCAGCTAGAGATTCCTGGGATCCTTTCTATGTATGCATACCTTCCATTCCCTTCCTTCCCTTCTGGGGGAGATGTTTCAGGGGCGTTTGCCTTATCCCTATCTCTCAGAGCTGATTTGGCAGCAATAAGCCACCACTTGTTTTCCCTAGGGCAGTGCAGTGAAAGGTTAGGGTAGCTGGATATACATTCAATCAACATTGTCTCTTTTTCTCCCATTTCAATGCGACTGTTTTCTGTGCTTGTCTGGGGTATTGCAACTTCTTAACTAGAAACTAAATCTCTCATAAAGATATTTTAGCACATGTATCATTCTTAAATTAGTATTTCTGTGGGGTATGAGTGCTGGGACCTCCTATTCCACCATCTTACTGACATGGAGAAAAATTTATCTATTTTCCCAGTGTTATACCAAAAAATTGTTTGAAAAAGATCTTTCATACTTCACAAATACATAATTATCATTCTCAAGACATGTGTTTTAACATGTGTTTTAACATGATTAACATAATCATGATTTATGTCATGAATAGGATTATAAATTTTGAATATAGTTTCAAAATTCCTTAACATTGTATACAGCTGAGTATTAATATATCATGGCCAATGACAACTTGAATCGTTTTTTAGTATGATTTTTCATAAATTCTTCAGTAACAATGAATTAATTCAGGGATGAATGTTTTTAGTTTTGGGTCTGTTTCCATATATTTAACCCTCGAGTTAAATATCTTTGTGATAAAGAAGATTAGAAGTAAAGTTAATGAAGATCCCACCTGGATTCATGCATCTCCACATGCAATGAGTTTACAAGTCATGTGGGAATCTTGTCAAAATAAAGATTCCAATTCATCAGATCTGGGAATGGACCCAAAATTCTGCACTTCTTATAAGTGCCCATGTACCAGTATTGTTGGTTTATGAACCACACTCTAAGTAGTAAAGTTCTAGGTAAGGATTCTTTTGAGATCCAAGTATATGCTTGGAGACTTAATGTATTTATTTTTCCATTTTTATTTATTTACTTTATTTTAAATTTTTGTTTAAATATTATTTATTTATTTATTTTTATAAAGCAGGTTCTTATTAATCTATTTTATACATATTAGTGTATATATGTCAATCCCAATCTCCCAATTCATCTAACACCCCCCAACCCCTGCTTTCCTCCCTTGGTGTCCATACGGAGACTTAATAAATATATTTAGTTCTAAGGGAACAACAGTTGAAGGTTGACAAATAAATTTATCAAAATAAATTATATCAAACAGTCATCAGGTAAGGTGATATTAGCCTAAATTTAGCTATAATTTTATGCCCAGGATATAGTGTTATGTACTGGACAACTCTTCTCCATCACTTCTGTGTAATTGACCTCACTTTCTCTCTTAGTCAAGGCATCCCTGCAGCTTCCCTCCAACTTCACACAAGTGGATATTGACAGTACTTAGACACAGGATGGTGTTGCACTTTTTATTTTGCTCCTGTGTTCAGGACTTCTCTGTTATTACTGTAGTATGGGCTTCCGGGAAAACCTATTAGACATCTATAGGAAATCAGCAGAGTTAATGCCTTATTGGGTAAACTTTTGCACAGTGAGTAGTAAGAGCTAATGGATAAATGCATCCCTAATTCTGTCTCCCAGTGATGTATCTAACCAGTAGTCACCCTCAGCAGCAGTCAACTTGATAATGCTTCCTTTACTGTATCTGCTTCCTTCCTTGCATTTCTCTCTCCTTCATCCCTTAACCCTGACTTTGGGATCAAATTCCTCAATAAAAGAACTTATAAACCAGTCTTTGCCTCAGTACTACTTTCTGGTTGATCCTGGGCTGAGAGGTTAAATGATTTACTTTTTTTCCAAGATAAAAAGGTCACTTACCTAGATTACTTCCATATTTGAACAAGGAAAATCAATATTTCTGAGGAAATTGTGTCCAGACAAAAGGGTATTGCAATCTACAGTAAATCCTTTTAAATACAAGCCATCTTTAGCTAATTAGAAAATAAATAATTAGTTAACTTACACTGTATTTCCCTATACTTTTAGTTTTGGCATTGCTTTCAAATTAATCCTGCTTATTACTATGTGACTTTACTTTTACAGTGGGATAAAACTGTCCTGCATAATATATTTAAGCATTTTATTTTGCACAAGTTTGGGGTTTTTTTTTTTTTTTGTATTTTCTGGTGTCAAAGTCCTCTTTTTTCTTATAATACTGAGTCCCATTCAAACTCCACTTTAGTTTATCTTTATTGATAGCACTAATATTGCTATTTTCCCTTATCAATTGTATTGATTTATTTTGACTGAAACTTAGTCATAGTGTATGCCAAAAAAAACCCCTGCAAAACAAAGAACAACTTTACTAAATAGTGTTTATGTCCATTAAAATTCATTGTGATTTATTTTGACTGAAACTTAGTCATAGTGTATGCCAAAAAAAACCCCTGCAAAACAAAGAAGATAAAGAACAACTTTACTAAATAGTGTTTATGTCTATTAAAATTCATTGATAGGGCTTCCCTGGTGGTGCAGTGGTTGAGAGTCCGCCTGCCGATGCAGGGGACACGGGTTTGTGCCCCGGTCCGGGAAGATCCCATATGCCGCGAAGCGGCTAGGCCTGTGAGCCATGGTCGCTGAACCTGCACGTCCAGAGCCTGTGCTCTGCAACCGGAGAGGCCACAACAGTGGAGGCCCAGGTACTGCAAAAATAAATAAATAAACAAATAAATTAAATTAAATCGATTAAAGACCTAAATGTAAGACAAGATACTAGAAAAATTCCAGAGGAAACTATAGGCAGAACACTCTTTGAAAAAAATCACAGCAACTTTTTTTTAGGGAGGGAAAAGCACAAAAAAAAAAAAAAAAAAAAAAAAAAAAAAAAATTCATTGATAGGCATCTTCTATATATTGATACCTGTTCAATGAACCCATTTATACTGTCTTTAAATAGACAGAATCTTCTTCTAAAGCTATTTTTGTTTTGCTTTTGTGCTGTTTCTATATTTTTCTATTATCCTTGTATACATATTCCATCCTGGATTGTCAGATCATTGTTAACAATTTTCTGGATGGCTAAGAACTTTAGATAAAGTTAAAGTTGCATCACTCTTTTCATGCAGTTGGCTACCATCCAACCATTTCCATGTCCTTCTGCTGATACAAGATATTTCTTGCTGTTAGTCTGTTTTTTTCCCCTTAGCTATATACCAGGCTTTGCATAGATCATCTGTTTAAGTCCATCAAATAGAATGTAAAATGTAGCACCTCAATAACTTTTCCAGCTTTCCTAAAGTGGCAGCATCCATCATACATAATAGCGTCCTTTCAAGCACTCAAACACAATGTATTTAAACAATAAACACATGAATCAAAACAGGAAATGACTTGAAAATACTCTCCATTAAGTGTACACAGTTAAAATGTTTAGCACTATTGCATAATTATAATGTTTTACTGAAATAAATAATCAGAAGTACCAAATTAAATTTAGTTTTCCCATTTATACTCATTCTTGGCTTTCTAAATATTATACTAGACTTTGGTTATACATTTTGTCTTTAATGTGAAAATGACATTGATTATTAGCACCAAAAACTGTCTTCTGCTACCCGAAGTCCTTCTAGGGTATTTTAAGTACAGGTTTCCCCTGCTATCTGAAAGTAGAAAATTCCTGAAATGGCCTAAAGTGAAGAAGTAATTACCTTAGGACACATCTTGCTTGATGCACAAAATAAATCTGGGTAAAGCAGAGATGCTCACAGACAGTTCAAAACTATAGCATCTTGATTCTGAGAGTAGTTCCCAAGGAAGGAGCTTGGAGGTGCTGCTCTTGCTGCTTGGGGTGCACACTGCCTTTATAATGGTTTGCTGCAAAACAAATGCCTTCTGGCTACTTTTGCTTTTTGACTTGTTTTGCTAAGAGTGAACATTTTCTTTGGATTTCTTTCAGTTAGTGAGCACAGGTACTCATGTAGGTCTTTTGCAAAAGTGAAGTGATGTAAAGCAAACTTTCAAAAAGCAAGAGATAGCTGTATACCCATGTTTACTTTCTAACTGATTGCATTCAGGATCAGGATCAGACCTTGGCTGTCTGTTGATTTCAAGACTGAACATCATATGCTTTTAATACAATTATAGAATTAGGGAGCTGAATCACAAGAGCTAGAAAGTCACATAAAAAGTTAATCTGTAAGATGAATGGATAAAGAAGATGTGGCACATATACACAATAGAATATTACTCAGCCATAAAAAGAAATGAAATTGAGTTATTTGTAGTGAGGTGGATGGACCTGGAGTCTGTCATACAGAGTGAAGTAAGTCAGAAAGAGAAAAACAAATCAAATACTGTAGGTTAACACATATATAAGGAATCTAAAAAAAAAAAAAAAAAGGTCATGAAGAACCTAGGGGCAAGATGCAGACCTACTAGAGAATGGACTTGAGGATATGGGGAGGGGGAATGGTGAGATGGTACAAAGAGAGAAAGTGGCATGGACATATATACACTACCAATTGTAAACTAGATAGCTAGTGGGAAGCAGCCGTATAGCACTGGGAGATCAGCTCGGTGCTTTGTGACCACCTAGAAGGGTGGGATAGGGAGAGTGGGAGGGAGAGAGACACAAGAAGGAGGAGATATGAGGATATATGTATATGTATAACTGATTCACTTTGTTATAAAGCAGAAACTAACACACCATTGTAAAGCAGTTATACTCCAATAAATATGTTAAAAAAATAATTAGTCTGTAAACAAAATTCTCAATACAAAAAAGATAGTCAAGACAATCAAACAGAAAATTATGGCATATTTTTCAAATATGTCAAAAAATGAAGAGATAGCATTATATGAAAACATAAGAAAATGTAAAACGTATAGGTAGAACTAAAAAAACAGTAGATAGAAAAAGGATAAAACAGATAATATAATCTAAAACATATTTATTACAGTGAAAATATAGATATATGGAAAAATTCTAGTTTGGAAAAATATAAGAGAATGTTAAAATTCTTCTGTGAATTCTCTAGGAACAAAGCTCAGATATCAAAAATTTTTAAATATATAAAAAT
>NW_020172817.1:5932566-5952987 GCF_003031525.2 Neophocaena asiaeorientalis asiaeorientalis | reverse complement strand
AATGGAATATTACTCAGCCATAAAAAGAAACGAAATTGAGTTATTTGTAGTGAGGTGGATGGACCTAGAGTCTGTCATACAGAGTGAAGTAAGTCAGAAAGAGAAAAACAAATCAAATACTGTAGGTTAACACATATATAAGGAATCTAAAAAAAAAAAAAAAAAGGTCATGAAGAACCTAGGGGCAAGATGCAGACCTACTAGAGAATGGACTTGAGGATATGGGGAGGGGGAATGGTGAGATGGTACAAAGAGAGAAAGTGGCATGGACATATATACACTACCAATTGTAAACTAGATAGCTAGTGGGAAGCAGCCGTATAGCACTGGGAGATCAGCTCGGTGCTTTGTGACCACCTAGAAGGGTGGGATAGGGAGAGTGGGAGGGAGAGAGACACAAGAAGGAGGAGATATGGGGATATATGTATATGTATAACTGATTCACTTTGTTATAAAGCAGAAACTAACACACCATTGTAAAGCAGTTATACTCCAATAAAGATGTTAAAAAAATAATTAGTCTGTAAACAAAATTCTCAATACAAAAAAGATAGTCAAGACAATCAAACAGAAAATTATGGCATATTTTTCAAATATGTCAAAAAATGAAGAGATAGCATTATATGAAAACATAAGAAAATGTAAAACGTATAGGTAGAACTAAAAAAACAGTAGATAGAAAAAGGATAAAACAGATAATATAATCTAAAACATATTTATTACAGTGAAAATATAGATATATGGAAAAATTCTAGTTTGGAAAAATATAAGAGAATGTTAAAATTCTTCTGTGAATTCTCTAGGAACAAAGCTCAGATATCAAAAATTTTTAAATATATAAAAATGTTAAGTTAAATGAAAGACAAATTTAACAACTTGAGAAAACATCTAATAAGATTCCTAGAATGAGACACAAGGGGAAAGAGTGATGTAGTAAAATTTGAAGGGATAGTTGCTGAGAATTATTCAGGTGTGAAGAAAAATCATGAATCCTAGGGGAAAAAAAAATGGTTCTGAATACAAACTAAAAATTAAATAAATCTATATCTAGACACAAAAGTAAAGTTACAGAAATTAAGTTTAAAGACATTAGTTAAAGATATCAAAGAAAAATACCAGATTATAAAAAACAAAAATTACAATTAGACTGATAGTTGACTTAGTGTCAGAGACAAAACAACATACAATAAAATTATATGTTCAAAGTGATAATGGGAAACTCTGCCTTACTACATATTCTTACTTAGCTAAGCTATCATTTAATTGACAAATACAGTTGTATTTCAGTACCAGAAAAGCTAAGAGTTAAAAACTCTAGCATCTTCATTAAAATTTTATCCAGCTTTATTTCACCAAGAATTACACACATGCACAGACACTTGGAAAGACTGCAAAAAAATTGTGATCTAAGGAGTGTGTATGTTTCTCTATACACAAGTATATAATATTAATTTAATTAATTAGGTGAATTACACAGACTAATTTAAAGTTGATATATGAATTTTGTATTTGGTTTCTGAAGATGAAATTTGCTTTTTGGTGAAAATAAGACGTAATGTATGCATGGATAATTATAGATTTCTAAATTTGCTTTATTTTAAATCGTTACACATATGTTTTAAAACTTTATATATAAAAAATATATAAAATAAAGTAAAATAATGATCTTATAAACAAATCAAATAATATTCAAGATAATAGAATACTATTTATCAAGAATAAAGTAGCAAATAAAAAATAACTAAATTCAGATTTCATTCACAAATGACAACAAAAAAATGATTTCCTAGAAAACCAGGAAGAGAGCTGAACTGTTTAAACTCTTAAAAAATATATATCAGAAACTTAAAACCAGCTTTTTCCCCTAGAGAAATTTCCCAGTAAGGTTAGGAGCAAAACAAGTATGCTCTCTGTAATTGTTTCAGTTCACCACAGTACATTTGGATTAATTCAATGCCATAGCATAGAGAAATAAAATAAAATCATTGGGATTGGAGAAAAGAATTAACATCACTTTTATTCAGAGCTATGATTGTGTACTGAAAAAAATCAGACACTATAAATCAACTAACAATTTGTACTGAGTATGATTCTAGATCAACATATAAAAAAATCTGTAACTCATATACAGATTTGAATTATAGAGTGTACAATCTACTCATAATACTAGGGAAAAAAAACAGTATAGATTAATCCATGTAAATATGTATGTGGTGTATTCACTGAGTAATAAGAAAGCATTTTAAATTTCACAGAATTCTTGAATAAATATAGATGTATACAATGTTCATGGGTATGGAGATAAAGTATAAAAAGGACATCAATCTTCTCAAATTAATCTGTAATGTTTTGCTATGCCAGCAGAATTTCACACAAAACGTGGCATCCCAAAATTCACATAGAATAGTGAGTGAATAAATATCAATACAAGTTTAAAGAACACATTTTGTGAAATATTTATTATAAAGAAGTATAAAAATGTAATATGTTATACTACATAGAAGGATATATTACAAATTAAAGCATAGAAAAATAGGACAAAGAATAGAGATCAAATAAATAGACTTGAGACTGTATAGAATCACAAATTATTATTATGATGATGTCATAAGAGGATGTTTAGATGTACATTCAAATAAATGTTACAGAGGAAATTGCTTATCATGTAGGGAAAAAAACGAAAACTAAAATAAATAAATAAATAATAACCCCAAAACCCTACCTTATAATGTACACTCAAAGAGTAACTGAATATAAAGTTTAAATTTTTTATTTTATTTTAATATTTTTTCAGCTTGTACAAAACAGTGTCCATTCAAGAAAACAAAATCCTGGCCAGATATCTTAATCCATGCAATTTAATGTGGTAACTCATTAAAAAACTGATAAAAAAGCTAAAAGGGTATATTAATGAGAGATCTGTGATATTAATAACAGCAAAATAGAATTTAATGGGAGAATGGAGTAGTGGATGAAACCAGATATGAGGATTTGGAGTTGCTCAACAGAGGAAAGAGTTACAGTGGGGCTGTCCAATGGGAACTCAGGCCATAAAGGGAAGAGGTACCTGAACAAGCAGCTATTGGAGAGGTCACCACCCATTGTCCAATCTTCTCTCTATTTATGGAAGAAATCAACCTGGCTGGGCCTGACCTGAAGCTAGAAATTTGGGGGGGAAAGTGTCAACCTTCTGCAAAATGAAACAGCATAGGCAAAAGGTGGTGAGGAGTGTAACAGCAACATGACACTAAAACAAAATGTCAGAGTATAAGAAAAGATTAATAGATACATATAAAAGAAAAGCAAAATAAAATATTTTATAATTGACTACATTTATGTTTTGGCAATTTTATTGAGGTATAGTATAATATTCATAAGTAAACAAACTCTTAAATATACAACTCACTTCAAGATATAGAACATTTCTAGGACAATACAAATGCAATTTAGTATATTTACTAATGCAATAAAATTATACTATGTATTAATTTTACTTCATTTAACAAATTAAAGTAATATGAAATACAACATAGTTCATTTAAAGTACATGTTTTCACTAAGTATGGGGAGATTAATTTGGGAATTACTTTCCCTCTCAAAAAAGATGTCATTTGCTGAAATGAAACAATAGAACCATGCAGTTTAAAATTCATAAATATAGGGAACTTTGCCCAAAAGAGGGAAGAGTACACACCTGTGACTACTGAGTTCTGTGAAAGTTTTATTTACTGATGTTAAATTCTAAAGCACTTGGCTTTTGTTCAGCTACAATCCAAACAGCAACACTAGCCAAGCTTCACATAAATAACATTTAGTTCCCCAGAGCCTCACGTCAAGCAATCCACACAACTTTTTAGATTTTCTAGCTAAGTAAAGTTTGTAGTAAAAGCTTTTTATGCTGTTTTTGATATATTTCTCTGCAAAATTTGAATGATAATACATTCGAGTCTGAAAATTATCACCATTAATATTACCCCTTGATTTTCAGAAAGATTTATGTTTATAAACATTACAAAGATTCTAGAATCCTTCCCCCTACCGGGTATTGTTTGAAATTCAAATAGTAACTCTTCTATACTTATTTTTGTTGTTTTAAAATAGGCTCATGTAATTAGGCATTCAAAGTGTGACACATTATTCAATATGTATATGGTTATTGAATTTACTTAATATAGTACAGTATAGGGTCTGTGTTACAATTTGTAGCATCAAACCAGCAACTTCCCTAAGAGGTGGCACAAAGTTCTATCTGATGATGTCTGATTATCAGACTAACTCCTTTACAGATATCAATAAATACTTTTATTTTAAGAAAATTTAAGTTCCCTGGAAAGAGCTGAAAGAAGGACAAAAGGAGAAAGGAAGATGTTTTAGTAAATGTAACAGGGAAGTGTGATAATATTATAGTTGTAACATCCTAGATGTGCAGTCTCACTCCATGATGCAAGCCTATTTAAGTTATTCTATTATTAATTGAAGATTCTTGTGCATATTTGACCCTGTTACCAAATAAATAGTAATCTAATATCAAATTGATGGTTGATTCTGTAACCTTATTAATGTTTCTAAGGTCTCAACTTTTTACATTCTATCTTGCTCTAGACAGTTTCTATTCCCAAATCCTCTTAGGAATCAGCAAACTAGTTTCATTTCTAGAATTATGAGAAGAAATATAAATTCTAATATACAGAAATGGTAACAAAGAATTAGAAAGATTCACGTTACTGAAATTCATGTTACTAAAATATGGCAAATAATGTGTTTTCACAAGACCTTTTTTTTTCTAAGTATTTGATGATAAATAATCACTGAAATAACTATATCAAATTTGTCACTGGTTGAATATAGTTCATATAATGTTTGAACAATAACAGTTAAGATTTTCACTTGCATAAATAAAGGCTTATAACATTACACCTTCTAATAAAGTAAGAATATACTTTAGAATTGAGATTGAATTTAAATGAAATATCTTTCCAATAATCTAAAATGATTCTGTTTTTAGAACTTCAAAAATAATGCCAAGAGTTTAGTTTAGCTTTCGTAAAAAAAAATTGTTTTCCCAGAAAACACCAATACTTTGCAAGAAAATTTGGGCATGAGAAAATTTAAAAAGATTCCTTTTCCATAAACCCATATCATTTAAATAAAATATTCCAAGAATGAAAATGTCAGGCATTCAAAGGTACTGCTTTGTTGATAGATAGGGACAATGTCTTTTTATTTAAGGAAAAAGAAAAGACTAAGAAAAGAGATTGCTTTAAACAGCACAAGTTCTACTTAGTAAGTATAAATTAAAATAGATCATTTTATTTAATGTTGTATAAAAATTTATCAAGAATAAAAGAGGTTTTATAGACAGTGAGATCAGAATCTCTTTTACGAAATTTCTTCTGTTAAAACTACAATGTGCAAAATATGTTAAAATGAAATGTATAATACTAAGAACTTTTTGAATTCACTAAATGTTAAACTTGTATTCAATCTTTTAGCTACTGTCTAATTAAGCTGTTACTTGTTGTCATCAAATTATAGTTTAATGCTTATATTAGACCATGAAAGACTAGAAAAATACCTTATAGTAGTTTTTTTTGAGATCACTTTAAGAATAGAATAAAAAAATTGCAAACTTGTATGTGGGTTACCTAAATATCAAATATCTAATAATGAGTGACAGAGCTGGGATCCAATCCCAGCAGTCTGTCTCTAAAATCCATGTTTTTAACCAATACTGTATCAAAAATATACATGATATGTAATTTAAAGTAAAAATGGTAATTGTATTTATTTGTTCTTCCCATACTAGTGGGTTGTAGTGAGGTAATTCATTAATTCATATCAGTGAAGAAGAAATTCCCAGACTGATTCTAGATCTAAGAAGGAGGAAGCAAAGAATGCCTTATCCAGTTTTCCCATACTCTTACTGAGTATGGGAAAGAGTACTTAGTTACTCTTACTTCCCATACTGAGTTTCCAAGAGATGGGTATTTGTTTAAACCTAGAGCTGATTTAGGAGTAGAGACGTTAACTCTAACTCAATGGCATGATAAAATGGAAGATGTGACTATTAAAGATGTTGCCTAGAAAACAGAAGAGCAAGAAGAGCAAATCAAGTTGAGAGAAGGAGACAGAGAGAGAGAGAGAGAGAGAGAGAGAGAGGGAGAGAGAGAGAATGAGTATCTTATGATCTAACAATTCTATTCCTGGTATATACTCAACAGAAATGCATGTAAATGTTTGCCTATATATATATATGGAAGACCATAGCAGCAGTGTTCATAATTTTCTAAACTGTTAAACTACTCAGTGCCCATCAATAGTGGAAGATATTTAAAAATTATGATACCTAATACACTGGAAAACCATACAGCAATAAAAGACAATGAACGAACACTGCATTCAACAACATGGATAAACCTTACAAATCTAATATTAAGTAAATAAAGTCAAAGACTTCATTATATAAATTTCAAAGTGAGGCAATGTAGTCTTCATGATTAATAAGCTATATTTCTACTGTGGTGGAGGAGTGGTAGAACTGGATTTGATCCAATAATGATGTACTGTTGCCATTGTTGTTCATTTCAACCATGATTACACGTTTATAATCATTTTGTAAAAAATTCTAACAGCAGTATACTTGTGATTTGAGCTTTGTTTTTCATGATTGTTGTATGTCAATAAAATGTTTATATAAAGTTATCATCCAATCAAATATTTCACAAAATTAAAGAACCACAAAAGACAAAGAGACTATGATTCTAGAATGGTGAGAACCACAGGGAGCCTGAATGATTTGAATTTTCTTTTTCCTTGGGGTTTTGCCAGTTCCGAGACACTGCAAATTGGGACTGTATCAAGGTAGTCAATACTGGGGTCAATACTAGGGTCAATACTGGGTTAGAGAAATGGAGTGTTTGGCTTTAATGGCTTACAAAAATTCATTAATATTTCCTCTGGGAGATGGAATCACTTTATCTTTACATATTTTTGTGAATTTATTACCTTGATACATCATTCTTGATATTTCAATGATATTTTCAGATAATCACTGTTGCTGGATGTCCACTAAGTTTTATTTTCTTTTAGATTCATTTGCATTTTATTCCTGGAAATTTTGTTTTAGGGATTTATATTTTACTCTTTGGAATGTTTTCTCTTATGGAAGGTATTCTTTGTTTTTGGAGCTTTTTATCTTTCAAAGTATTTTTATTTTATCTACTTGCCAATTCCTGTGCTTATTTTCTTTGCTGGTTATTATAGCATTTTAACAAAATTAAATTTCACATCTTGAACACTAATTTTTTATTATTTATAATAAACTGAATACTTCTCCATCACAAATTTGACTGTGATTCACAGGCTGTCTAGTAAATGACATAATATAAAGACAAACAATCTCCTAAGTCCTTTGTGTATTTCAATTTTAAAAATAATTCTTCTATGTAAATGTCATATCACTCTAGAAAATATGATATGCAATTCCTTCAAAATCCTCAAATATCTTTTTATATTTTAAGAAAAAATCATTTTTATATTTGATTCTACATGTTATTTATATTTCCACCAAGAGAAAGGGCATAGATATTATCAAACATTTTATGTACTAATAATGTCATCATATAAGATTGGAAATAGTTTTTTGGGTTATACACACTGGTTACAAGGACTCGTGTGTGTGTGTGTGTCTGTGTGTGTGTGTGTTTGTGAGAATCATTTACTTCTGTGCTTCACTATAGACAGTTTTTGTATTTGTAATCAGGGGTTGAAAGTGGTTTTCTGCATGTAATACAAAACATTTTTCTTCTTATATGGTAATTTGCAGTATTTTGAATATTTCTGTCTAATGGAATAATGGGGAATAAACATAGAATTATGATTGAGTTCTACATTACTATATACTACTAATATATCTAAAATAATAAGCAGACAAATGTTGCTTCCAGCTCTGAGTGTGCAATAGGGTTCAGAATCACATTTCTAAACACCCTCCAAATTGGACAATATATCAGAAACTTTCTTTCTGAAATTAGAAATTAGGAGATATGATTCTTAAGCTATAGGAAGCTAACAAAATGAGCTCCATATTTCCCCAGAGATTTGGGCCATTGGAAATATCTACATAGTGGTTGAGGGAGGAGGCACCCAAATAAAACCCAACAATCAAGAGTCCAAAAATCTGCATAGGTTTGGCCTTGAGCCTTTGGCACGCATAAGGTGAAATTCTATAAAAGAAGGATAAGCGAATCCTGAAAATGATTTATGAAGCAACTGTAACTCAAACAATTCCCAGAGCTCACGAATGGCAACAAAATTTTCAAATCTCCATTAACTAGAGTCGAGTAGCTGTGTTAAATACAGCAACACCCAGCAGAGATCACTATGCTTGCAAAAGGAAACTTAAAACAAAGTATTACTATCCCTTCAAAAATAAGATTTATTTAAAACTGATTCTCTTTCATATGATCTTTACTAGCTTTTGGATTCAATCTGTAATCTTTTTTTTTTTTTTTTTTTGGTACGCGGGCCTCTCACTGTTGTGGCCTCTCCCGTTGCAGAGCATAGGCTCCGGACACGCAGGCTCAGCGGCCATGGTTCACGGGCCCAGCCGCTCCACGTCATGTGGGATCTTCCCGGACTGGGACACGAACCTGTGTCCCCTGCAACGGCAGGTGGACTCTCAACCACTGCGCCACCAGGGAAGCCCGTCAATCTGTAATCTTATATAAAATTTTGGAGAGTACTTTTTATCATTCAGAAATTTTTACAAAGAAAGAATGTTTACATCTAGAATTTTGAAATTACCCATCCATAAAATTGTCTGCAACTATAAATTTTGATTTGATCTCTTTTAAAGCAAATCTATTTATAAAAATTCTGGCATCTAGTCTTAAGATGTTCACTTTAATAACATTAAATAGAAGATGAGAGTACCCCCACATTTATGCTCTTTTCTTCAAAAATTCTTTCTAAATAATCGTACAAAGCAAATACGTTTTTCAGATATGCTCACATGTTCTAAGCTATACGACTAGACTGTTATAGTACAAATTGTATTTGTATATTCTCTCACTTTAAAAATATTAGCTGTTTAAAACAAAACAAAACCAACCAACAAACGGAAAAACCCAGCTCATAGATACAGAGTACAGATTGGTGGTTTCCAGAGGCAGGAGTTGGGAGTTGAAGAGAAGCAAACTGGGTGAAGGTAATCAAAGAGCACATGCTTCCAGTTATAAAGTAAATAAGTCATGAGGCTGTCATGCACCACATGGAGACTAGAGTTAATAATCCTGTGCTGCCTATCTGAAAATTGCTGAGAGTAAATCTTAAAGGCTCTCATGACAAGAAAAATAATTCTGTAAACTATATATGGTGACTGATATAAACGAGACTTATATTGTGGTGATCATTTTGCAAAATATATACTAATATCATATCATTATGTTGCACACCTGAAACCAGCATAATGCTGTATGTCAATTACACCTCAATAAAAATAAGGGCTCTTTAGTTTCTGTTTTATACTTATAATTAATGTATGTATTAAAACATATGCAAATACATTTGACAATAACCATTCTTTTTAAACAGTTTTCTACATCACTAACTTACATTTTCAGAAAGAGAGGATAGGTGACATCATACCAAATTCCTTGCATATGTGCTAAGTTCTTGCTTATGACTCAAGATAATACTTTTACCTTTGGTTTTCTTTCTAGTTCTGTTGAGGTGTATGCATTTGTTCTTCATTTTAATTTGAAAAGTTGTTAATTATACATAATTAGGAAGGAATTATAACAGACACTCATGGATAGTCTATCAGGAATGAAATACAATGTTAAGTTTTAATAAGTTTGACCAAAACTGTTTATTTTAACATAAATTGCAAATTTTACAAATACGGTGGAAATATTCAATACTTATGTTTAATCCTCCCAAATTATGTTCCTCGTTCTTCCATGCTTTCCAAAGCTTCACTGTTCTTAATCTGATATGTTTATTTACAATTCATGCTGTTAATTTTTACTCTATCCATACGGATCTATTAATGATCAACATTTTGACTTTGAAACCTAGCCAGTGTTAAAAGTGCAGTTCATTCCTTTCAACTGTTTCTACAATAAACACAGTTACGATAATGTGATTTATTCATTCATTCTCCTAGTTTTGGACATTGCTATTTCTGAATTCTGCTACAAAAGGATGTTGCAATAAAAATCTTTGAATGTGTCTTTAATGCATGAAATTAGAGTTGAATTGTTCGATCGTTGGATATGCAAAAATTGAATTAGATTGAATATTGCTCAATTATTTCCAAATTATGTATAACAAATCATGCTTGCTCAAGCAATGTGTGAATATTGCCCTTAACTTATTATTATTATTAATTATTTTTTGCGGTACACGGGCCTCTCACCGTTGTGGCCTCTCCCGTTGCGGAGCACAGGCTCCAGACGTGCAGGCCCAGCGGCCATGGCTCACGGACACAGACGCTGCGCAGCATATGGGATCCTCCCGGACTGGGGCACGAACCCGCATCCCCCATATCGGCAGGCGGACTCTCAACCACTGTGCCACCAGGGAAGCCCCTTTAACTTATTATTCAATCTGGTATTGCTCAGTTTTTTCTCCCTTTTCTCTCAAATCTGTTAAGTTGAATGAATACTGTACAATAAGTATATCTGCCCTTGATTATGTCAGTGTTTGTTACATGTGTTAAAGAAGCTTTGCTATACTATAAAAGTATGTTTATTGCTATATCTTCTGAATTGATCCTTAGTATTTTTGAAATAGTTGCCTTTACCTACGCTAATATATATTATCCCTGAATATCTATTTTGACTGAATTTAATGTAACCGCTAGTGCCTTCTTATGCTCAATTCTTATCCATAATTTTACTTTAAACTTATCTGCATCTTTATTTTAGATCTTTAGATCTTTATCCATCTCCTGTGGATTGCTTATAGTTGGTCTTGTTTTATTTTAAAACAAAAGGCAATCTCTGCCTTGTAATTAGCATGCTTAGTCCATCTATATTTAATTTAGTTACTGTTATTTGGGTACTTGACATCCAATTTTCCTGTTTTCTCCCCTTTAAATTTGTTTCTTATTCTCTATTTCAAATGTCTTGCTTTATTTTGGGATGATTGCTATTTTCAGTGCTCCATTAAATTTCCTTTATTGGCTTTTAGCTAACCTATTGGTTTGTTTGTTTATTTATATTTTATTGATTGCTCTGGGAATATTAAAAAAATCACCATTAACTTAGCATCGTCTATTTGGAGTTAATGGGTAACACTTTACACAACATGTAAGAATCCTATAACAGCTTGATACATCTATTTCTTTCTTTATCTCTATGATATTGATAATCATTCTTTCCTTCATTGATCGTGCTGTAAGTTTCATCATTAAGCAGTTAGCAGTGATTTGTACTTTTTTTTCCTTTGAGACATGTGCTGCCCATATCCCACATAGTTACTTGTTCCTCATCACTGCCCCCAGCGTTTTTTTCCTAAAATAAATCTTATTACATCAGTTCTCTCCTCAAAAGTTTTGTGGATTTCTTTTTCCAATAATGTATTACTGTCTGGTTCCAATTCAATGAGTTGTCATATGCAAAGCACATTGGGCAGCATCTGTATATAATGGGTGTTCAAAACATCAGTCCCTTGAGTAACTTTATCCCACAACACTTCACCTCGTATATAATTTACTCGGCCCATAGTGAAGCCCTCCCAGTTAACTGAACATTATTCCAAGGGCAACCATTTTTACTGCTCTATGCCCTTGTATGTTTTATTCCCTCTTATTATTATTATTCCCTCTTATTATTATTATTCCCTCTTATTATTATTCCCTGATATTCCCTCGTTTGAAGTAAAGGCTTCAAATGCCTTTACTCACCCTATACCCTTTTCATAGTTTCATAGGAAAGATCCACTGCCTTCCTGATTTGGAGCAGTTACTGCCTCCTCTGGATTCTTAAGTTGTTTATTTGAATGATGCTGAAACAGTGGTTTATGGGTCTTGTCATTCGTAAATTTGCAACACCCAAAAAAGCGTTGCATGCATTAAGGTCTGTAAGTGATTTCTGAAATCACAGCATGGCAATAACACAAAAATTTATTTATGGAACTGAATAAATCCTGGTTAGCCTTTAGAAGTGGTTCCGGGGGTTCATTTATAAAATATATATTTACCCTTTAAATATAGGCGTGCCTACAGCTGGCACTGTAAACAATTCTGCTGGCAAGAGAAACATAGTACTATCAGGGAAAAAATGAGTTTAAGATGTAATTTTGATTGTGTATGGTCAACTAAGATGCCGTGTGGCAGGTATTTAAAAAGTCTTTGCTTGACATTTTATACCAAAAATCCAAATATCTTATAAATGACTTTCAATAATGTTCTTCCAAAGACAGTTCCCAGACTGTGTGTTAGAAATTGTGAGTGGATAATCCTCAACCCAGGTGACACACTGGGACCTGGGGGATCTCAAGAGAGCAGGAGATGAAGAGGTGTCTCAGGTGTGTTTAAATTGTAAACACTTCAGTAGTCTTTAAGAGCACTTTAATCCATCCTTCTTAGAGAACTGCCAACACACTTAGGTTAACCCTGGGTCCTATTTTTAGCTTATTGAGAAATGTAACTTCCAGACGTGCTACTGGTTGTGCTAGAATTTAGCAGTCAACACATTTACAGGTGGTACAAAGTGCAGAAATGTGACTAACAGTTTAAATGTCAAACTAAGAGTTTTAGCGTAATATGTACATTGTACTTAAAAAAAAGTCATTCAGTACTAAAAGTCTTATCTGGAAAACATCAGTTCTTTATTGTAATCCACATGCCCAGGCCCCAGTCTGTTCCCCAGAATTAGTGATTTTTACTACTTTATTTTGATCCCTCTGTTTTAGGCAGTATGTTAATGATTTTTTTTCTTACATTATCAATTTTAGACAGTATATATCTTTTGGCTTTTAATCTATCAGCTAAAGGATTTCTCTCACTTACAAAATCATTCTCATTTCTGTTTTCCTCATCCACCTAAAATTCCGCTTCATTACATTATTTGATTTTATGCTATTACCACTTTACATTATTAGCATTTTGAATATCACAGTCTATGCTGACCCAAGTGGTCTAGTATGATTATTTCCTTTTTTGTATAATTTTTGTTTTTCCTTTAATTAACAATGACTCAATCTAAAAATTTTTTTCTTCCTTTTGTATATAGCTGTCACTAAAATACTCTGAGAGAACTGTCAATCACCTAGAAATTACTGTCCACAAGTTTAAACATTTTAAATGCTTTGTCAGCGCTGTGTTGTCTTGTAGCAATTCTCTCACAACGGATGCCACCCTTTTAATATGACTTGGTCTCTGGACCTTGCCTTTAATGTCCAATATGTCTCCAAATTATCAAAATAGCAAGTTAATGTGATCACTTTCTGCATTGCATATTTCTTCTGGGATCTGAACGGGAATGTGGATAGGCTTCCGTTCTTCCTGTGCTCAGTTCCACTACCTCCTAGAGGCCTAACTTTTAGACTCGGTCAGAATTATTGGGCCTACGGAGCATGCCTTCGATAATTTCCCCAGAGACCTGAAATGTTATGGAATCCTCCCAAACTAGTGAGAGTCATGCCCTTATTGAAAAAAAACTTCAATCCCATTATCAAGCTATTGATAAAAATGACAAAAGACTATTATAATTATTGTTTCTACTTTAGATTGGCACTGAGCTCCTCTTTAGCATAATCCTTCTATCATTTGGAAATCCACAAAGCTACATCAGAGCCTAAACGATTTTTAAGTTGATTGATGAGTAGATCATTTTAGACAGAATCAAATGCCTTTCTTTACAGTTAATTTCACTGACATCTATTGATTTTTCTCAATAATATGGAACTGGAGGAAAATAGTCAAAATGTAATGCATACTGTTTGCTGCGAATAATGCAAATACACGCAATGATTGATGACCTATTTATCCAAAGGTAGACATTTTGAAACATGCCCTCAGTAGTATGGTTGAAAAAAAAAATCTACTGGTATATGTAAGAAAACAAGGATATCATTTTATTTAATATTTAGTAAATTTGAAATATGTTCAAAACTCCAAAGCAAAAAAAACACCAATCTCTCATCTCAGTAAAGGTCAGGTATGAAATAACATGTGTGGATTTTTAACAATGCAATTATAGTATAATCTTAAAACATCTAGCAAGATGATACTTGCAAACATTCACGTAGTTTGAAAGCATAGGGACAAGTTTTTGTTGCTATTTAGAAGTTGTATGATAGCTCTTCAAAGTGTATAGTATTAAAGATAGTAGAAACCTATAGCTTATTCCATTTTAATCCATGCCTCTTTAGTTAAAGCTAATATTTCCTCTTCTTTCAGTTACTGATGCTTGAGACTTTATTTTAAATTTATTTTAAAAATAATTTTCTTTAACTAGATCTCAGTCCCTAATAAAGTCATGAAGAGACAAACCTTAAGAGTCCTTAAGCCAATATTTTGTCACTAACTAATAAAATATTTCTCAGAACATATCAGATTTTGAGCAATAATGAATAATAGTGATTTTTTTTTTTTATTGTGGTCTCATTTGAGCAGAAATGTTTGTCTGATTTATGTAAGTCCCTCCATGGAGTTTTTAAGGTCCCTGGGGCTTTAACAATCTAAGGATACTTGTCAGTGTGTTTATGCCACGTCTATAAATTGAGCACCCACATTCAAATATGTCAAAGCTTTGTTTATTCATTCATTTATTTTCAGCCATTCATTGATTTACTTGCAGATTAATTTTTCCAAGGCAGAGCTTTGGACAATAGGGAAGTAAGCTTTCTTGTTTCCTTCCTAGGTCAGAGACAGGAAGTCTTCTTTAAGGAATAGGGCTAGATTCTTCCAAATTCCTATCTTGAAAACGCTTTGGTCAGTTCTTCTTAACATTTTGATGTTGTACCTCATGCCTCTGTTGATAGACTCTTCCTACTTTACCTGCTTTCTACATATGGGAAGCTGACCTGTTTAGATAGTATCAAGGCTCTTCCCTTGACTCCTGCCCTCTTTTTGTGTTTGGTCAAGGGCAAACAGTGTCAACAGCTAAATGGGGAGAGGAGACTGAGGTCAGTGTGATCGATTGTAACCCTGCATCCTCCTCTGCAAAACTGCCTTTCTCTAGCTGGCTGCCTCTGTAGCAGAATATCTCACCACCTGTCAGGTTGTCCTTTCCACACAACCCTCTCCATTTCTGGGTCCAGGTAACACAGCCATCAGGCACAGAGTTACTAACAACCCAACTGACCAACCCAGGGTACCTCAAGATCCTGTGTGAGTTTGCCACCATTTGTCCAAATCTACAAAATCAACCCTTTTAGTAAAATCTCCTCAAAGTCTCTTAATTTGAGTATGCCATATATTTCTTGTTTAGACTCTGACTGACCCAAGAATCCTAAAGCCTGTAATTTATTAATACAGAAGTGCACATGTTTTTTATTTTGTTTTATCTGGTGAAGCGTCACTCTGTGTGTGTATGTGTGTGTGTGTGTGTGTGTGTGTGTATGTGTAGGTGTGTAAGCTGCAAGAGAGTGAGGACATTCTCTACCACCAAACTGACAGAAATTTACTACCTTTATATGCACTCTGAGTATCAGTGGCAACATAGGTAACTGGAGCATAGAAAGAAAAGGTTGTATTATCTGTTTCCTAACTATGAAGAGTATAGAGCAGAGTCAGAGCCCACGGACCAATGGGCTAATTTACATAAATAAATGAGAACATGGCCAAATCCATCTTAAATTTTGGGGAATGAGTGATTCCTTATTCAATTGATTTGGGCTTTCCTTTAGGGGTAGGTAATTAAATTATTCAGAAAACTTCTTGTAATTGCTGCTGAGTTAGAAATTGGTTGACACTGTCATAGTTAATTTTAATGACCAATGGCCAGATAAATAAAATATTTGGCTCACAAATTGTTAGGTAAATTACAATTCAGAGACTAAAGATGCATAAAGAGAGGGCTATAGTTGAATCAAGATCAGTCGAGTGGGCAATTGAAAGAAAAGACAGGAACATGGAAAAAACAAAAACTAATGGATGAGAGTTGCTCAAGTCACCCTACAAAGCCCAACACCTCTAAGGCAGTTCCCTGACTTTGTGAGATACACAGGTACACAATTAGGCTGTAGGAGATTCAGATTTATATGAGGAACTTCTACTAATAATCCTGAAGTCTACATTTTACTGAGCCAGGTCAGAACAACCTTCTGCAGATAGAAATGGTTTCTTCGGTACCAGGTGCAGATAAACTAATACAATTTGTATTAAACTCTGTCTTAATCCCAATATTATTCTTCCCCGTGTCATTTTAACTTTTATCAGGCTTCTTCCACAAAGAGTTTACTGTAGCAATGATTCTATTTGCTTACGTAAAATTTTTCTATTTTTCTCCTTCAAGGGAGATTTATAGAAAATTTCAGAACTTATTTTATAGAAGTAAGTCTACAAAAGAATTATACAGAGGGCTTTCTTTAAGTTTCAGTATGTGAGGCAAAGAAATATTGGCACACGATGTATTATTAACAGTGGCTTCTGACTCTCAGAAGGAATATAAAGTTGAAAGACCTAGTAAGATTTAGTAGCAGGTCAAGATGAAGTGGAAAATATCAGTCTGCTCAGAACTGTATTTTAAAAATAGTAGTAATTATAGCTGAAATGAATTGACTGCTTGTTTGAGAAAGGCATAGGCATTGTTCAAAGAACTTTCTCTGTACTAATGCAGACTTTTTAATACAATTTCCATTCCAGTAACATACTAACCTGAGTACAGTGTCATTTTTAAAAAAATAAAACAAAGTAGGTAAAGATTCCTCAGTCCACATTTTCCCATGGATGTAATAATTGGCATCCATTTGGAATTTTAAAAAAACAGCTATTTCTGATATTTTCTATGTCATACACACACATTTTTATATATGTTGAAATATTGTGATGTCTCTTTTGGCATGTATAGACATTGTTTTTTTCTCTAAAATCATGTGGGCTATTTTTGACATTTCTACTTTCAAATCCCATGAAAACCCACCTGAGATTTTCATTATTTATTAACATGTTGTATTACTCAATTTATTCAGCTTTCCTTTTTGTGTGTTAAATACAGAGAGAGATAGAAAGAGAGGGAAGGAGAGAAATAATAATTCTCATGTTAAGATATTGAAAACTTCCTGTTTGACTTATAAAAGAGAATGAACACAGTTTTAGAAAATTCTCTTTTATTCTGAGACACAATATCATGGTGGTTTAGAATGTGGACTGGAAGAGTAAATATTCTTAAATTCAGGTCGTAATTCTGCCCCTAAACTGGCTACTTATTAATATTTGTTTTATATTAACTGCTTTATGAAATGAAGGCAAATAAGTTATAAACCAGTCATTTTTTGAACATAATATGTTATAATATAGTTAGAATAAAAAGGGCTTGTAAATGTCACTATTTTTATCACCATTCTGAGAAGAGTTTAGGTGAATTTTTAATCAGAAAATAATTAAGTAGACAAACATTTACATTAGATAATCATGTAAGCTTTTTAATAAAAATAGAAAACTTTCTATTTTACTTTCAAAACTTCCTGGGGCCATGATACAAAATGAAAACTTTAACATCTCAGATAGAAAGTACAGTAAAACCATCCCAAATGCTTCATTTCATGTATCCATAAAGATAATTAAAAGATGAGGGAATGGAACTTTGCTACTGTTTACATTTATAAAATAGATAAATCAAGATGTATCAAAGAAACAAAGTTAAATTATGAAAACAATATGATGATCAACTTGTTAAATAATGTAAAAAAATGAATTATATTTATAAAAATGATTTTTAAACAGCAGATTCAGCATTCACAAGGCATTTAAAATAATTAAACCATTATAAGATTATATATGTTTGTGGGCCATATCAAAAAAATGCAAAAAAAAACTTATAAAGTCGTTTGTAATTTGTACTGAATATTGAAAAAATATTATTATATGTGATTTATGGTAACGATTGTGATTCTGGAGATGGCATGCTCAAATGGATATAAAAATTCACTTTGATAAGAAAGATTACTATACAATAAACAAAACAATGGCTTTTACCTGAGAGATACAGCTCTTCTGCATAAGAATGAGGTGGAGTATTGGAATTTCTTATTTTTGTAAAAGTGTGCAAAGTACAAAAAAGACTGGGATTTTCCTAACCTATCAGACGTATCGTAGCTGGTTAAAAAATAAGCCTCTCCAGGGATAGAAGATATACCACCTTTTAAACTAGCAAGCTTATAATCCTTCTAAATATTCATGCAGTGCTTAAATTCCCATTTACTTGTTTATTGTTAAAATGTCTTGAAAATTTCTAAACTCTCATTTAATGATATAATTCTGTGATTTTATTTCTATGCCAACTACTTCTCACTAGAGAGTACATGTTTAATTTGGATTTAAAGTATAATAAAGCATGGTTTTACAAATAAATAGTTAATATAAGTGGGGATCAGTTAATATGAGTTTGAAATTAAGTAACAGAAAAGACAACTTAAATTGTTATGAAAGACTAGGATAATTCTTGGCTCATACAAATTCAATTTTTATATAAAATAGATGTCAGAAGATTCAGAAGTGGTCTAAGAGCCTTTCTGACTCTTATTATCTCTGTGTAGTGATCCTTTCTTACTATGACTCGTGTCCTTGTGGTAATGGGATTACTGCAGTAAAATTCAGGACAACATGCTTCCTCATTAAGTCCTGCCAGATGATAATGATGCTTCCTGAAGTCCAGAAAAGATAAGGCACCTTTCTTTCCAGAAGATGCAAACGTGCGTCTCTTCACATATCACAGCCCAAGTAGGTAGACCACATGGTTTTTGGCTCAAATATTGTAACAAGGGTTATGAAACTATCCTGATGTATTTTATCACGACTTACTCTTGGAAATAGATGCAGAGTCATGTTATTTTAGAACTCATGTGGTGCATGGGAAAAGCATGAATAATGGAATAAGACAGAGTTCTGTTTGGAGGAAAGAAGGGGAAGGAAGAGTTGATTTTGGAGAAGTAACCAAAATGCTATACAATATTCAACAGAAAGGTAGCTTGTTAAAATAATACATCTGACAGAAGCAAAACATATAAGCAAAACATCTACACTTATAAGATGATATTATGATTATATTTTTATAGTTAAATTAGTGGTGGCAACCTAATGGTGAAGATGGCCATAAACCTCTAAATAATCTTCCAATGCACTTTATACATCACATTAAACTATACAAAAAATCATGCCTTCAGAAAAATTAGGAGATAGAATCTTATAAACCTTAATATACTGGTAAGTTGAAAAATAAACTTCTATTTCTAGCAAAGAAAACACTTGAGATCATGTGGCAAGTCTTTGTGGAGAGCTAGGGAATCAAAATAAAATACAGATAAAAAACAAAATAAACAAATATAAACAACAGCAACAACAAAGCTGTATGGAAAATAGAAGACCTAGTGATACATGGACACAAGTGGGCAGTTTTTGGAGGGCGATGCTTCTGAAGGAGAGCAGATATAAAGAAAGCCGGAGATGAGCCCTGAAACAAGATGATGAAAAAAAAAAAGAAAACAGGAGAGGGAAGTTCATGGTCCTGAAGGACAAGATGTGAGCAAAAGGTATTGGGTGACCAGTAAGTGCATTTAATTGCAGATTTAATGACTCCAATATAGCAGGGACAAAAGCAGAAAATAACATAAGTGTTTTACGTACTTTTGCAATAGAAATAATGCAATTAAACAATGGGAGAGGAGCAAAGTGGGGTATAAGGAAGGAGAACAGACACATTAATAGCATAGCCAGTAGGTGGGAGTGAAAGAAATATTTACCACTGACACAGAGTTAATAAAAGCTTAAATAATGAAGTAGGGAAGTAAGGGCATCAGAAAGGTACAAGCTCAAAGGTAATCACTAGAACAAAACTGGAACATCTTTAAATTCTAAAACAATTTATAAAGAACAAAGAAAACACATCACATAATGAAACACAACAAGCATAATATGCATAGAATAATAAGACAGAGCAGACATCAAACTGATCGATTTTATCCATAAATGCGAATGACATTTTACCACCGTTTAAAATATCTTTTCAGGGCTGGCGCAGTGGTTGAGTGGTTGAGAGTTCACTGTGGTTGAGAGTTCGCCTGCCGATGCAGGGGATACGGGTTTGTGCCCCGGTCCGGGAAGATCCCACATGCCGCAGAGTGGCTAGGCCTGTGAGCCATGGCCGCTGACTGCGTGTCTGGAGCCTGTGCTCTGCAACGGGAGAGGCCACAACAGTGAGAGGCCCGCGTACCACACACACACACACAAAAATATATATATATATATAA
>NW_020172817.1:5851874-5932545 GCF_003031525.2 Neophocaena asiaeorientalis asiaeorientalis | reverse complement strand
AAAAAAAAAAAAAAAAAAAAAAAAAAAAAAAATATATATATATATATAAACTTTCAATTTCACCTACAGAGAAAGACCTAACTATATGCTGCATATGAAGCACAAACATTTAACACAAAATAATTCAAATGGCTAAAAATAAAGCATGATCAAAGTCATGACAGGAAAATCAAAATGAAAGAAAAGCAGGACTTGTGATCTTCATATCAAACTAATTAAAATGGAAGCCAAAAATCATGTAAAGAGCCAAAGAAAGACATGTTTTAATGTTAAAGCCACAATTTAAAAAGAAGTTATAAACAGGAATATGCAAGCATCAGATAACACAGCTACTTTAAAAATCAGAAACTGCTGTAGATTCAAGGAGCTGTAGATGGAAATACACTAATAAAGATGTTTTAATATTGTAAGATATTAAGCCACAAAGATTAGCATAAAACAAATACAATTAACAAAATGTAAATGGAGGTAGAAGACCTAACTATATTTTGGTAAGGCGGATTGTACATGCATATGCCAAACGGTATATCTCAGTAAGACAGACTATGCCTTCTATTTATGTGTGTTTTGAGCATTCACAATAATTGCTCATATATAGGGTTATAAAGAGATCATGGGTAAATTCCATACAGTATACTAGCAATATTAAAAAAAATCTCTAAAATCAATGCATTAAAATTAAACATCTAATAAAACTCATAAACCGAAAGGCCATTTTTTGTCAATTTATCCTGGTAGGTAAAGCAAATAAAATATATTACGTTAACATATTTCTGATTAGGATAAGAAAGCATTCATTCATTTGAAGGATCTTTTAGTGAATTCAAAGAGAAATTTTTTGAATGATGGTCCCTTCTTAAAGACCACTGAAAAATTATGTAAATTTTAAACATGCATGAAATGCCCATTTGAAAAATGAACACAACAAATACTGATAATATAACAAAATTTTAACACAGTATCCAGCACCTTTATGTGAATTAAGATCACAGGATTCAAGCATGTTGTTTCTGGTGATTTAATAATACAATACAGAAATACAGTTTGTCTCACCTAGAGGAATAGGGGGCAGCTAAGGACAAATACAAGACATTAACATTAGAGGAATATGAGTAAAAGGTATATGAGAACTTTCTGTACTAGTCTTGAGACTCTTCTTTAAGTCAAAAATTATTTCAAGATAGTTTTAAAGAGTTTAAAATTAATATTTTTAGTATGTTTGTAACATAGATATTACTATCATAGCAATTTATTAAAACCAATTCTAATTTTTTTAGAATTTAAAAACAAAACGAATTTAAATCTTCTATTATATTAAACAGCTCATACTTGAAATGAGATATATAAACTAAAATTACAGAATTTGTTAAAAATCATAGTGCTAAAGACAAAACATTTCACTATTTATGGAGTATAGTTGAAGCAATGGAATCATATCTAAACCCTAAACACAAACAAAAATAAGAAAATAAATGAGTAATAAATGAATTCAAATACAATCTCAAAAACAACAAAAAAGAAAGTACAAAGATGGAAATAAATATAAAACCAGATGGGGAGGGATAAATTAGAAGCTTGAGATTAGCAGATACAAACTACTATATATAAAATAGATAAACAACAGGGTCTATTGTATAGCACAGGGAAGAATAGTCAATATCTTGTAATAAACTATGATGGAAAAATAATATGAAAAAGAATATCAGAATCACTTTGCTGTACACCAGAAACTAACACAACATTGTAAATCAACCCTACTTCAAAAAAAATCTAGAAATTTATGAGACAGGAGATTTTTAAAAAGGAACTAATTAATATATGTCTTATTTTTGATAAAAATAATGGAAAGACAATTCACTATCTAATTTAACAAATGAAAAAAGGATAGGGTACACATGTAAAAAAATAAGATAGGACAAGAAGAAATAATTATTCAAGTAAAATATAATAAAAACTAAGAGAATCCTTTGAACTCTTCATGGAAATAAATTTGAAAACAAAAACCAAATAATACAATATAATTTACTAAATTTGACCTGTTAAAAATAAAAAGCTGAAAGAGATCAATTTTTGTAGATGAAAAATAGTTATTGAAAAACTATACCTCATTAAAGCACCAGTCTCAGAGAGTTTGGTCTTCAAAGATCACAGGCCCAATGCTCAATATACTGTTGTAGAACACATAAAATGAAGAAAAATGTTCACATTATTTTCATGACACAAAGAAAACATTAACACCTAAATCTGATAAGACAATACAAAGAAATAAATCCACAGGCCAATTCCAATCACTGTTACATAAGCCCATCTATATAAATGGTCTACTACTCAGTCTATTCACATTTTTAAATTTTTTCATATAATCTTACTTTCTCTGTGAATGCTCTCTGTATAGAATAATTTCTATAAGTTTTATAGTTTTTAATGCTATTGAGAATTGTTTTTCCTTTTATATGACTTAACCTAATTGGTTATGAAGGTTCAAGAGCAATGAGACTTTCTTTTTAAATTGATCTTAAAACTGCTGAACGGGAAACTGGCTCAGATATCACAGGTGAACTTCTTTCTTGTTTTTGTTGGTTTTCGCATGCAGATGTTCATATAATCAGAAACCAAGGGAACACCAGGCTGAAACATTAAACAAAACACATATATACTCCACAGTAGACAAAAGCTTCTCAACTAGGGACTATTTTCTGTCCCAGCTCCACCCAGGGAACATTTATCAGTGCGCAGAGACATTTTTGGTCAACACAAAAGTGTTTTGGGGGTTATATATAGGATATCTATATACTATACATATACTTATAATGCATATATAACCATATAAAATTTCATTTAGAGAGCACAATGGTTATACTTATTCCTTAATTTCATACAAATATAATTTCAAATGTGCTTTATTTCTTTTGAGTATTTTAAGTAGAAAATACAGGGAAATAGTGAAAAGAAACTTTGGTACTTATATGAAGGGAAATTTGGCAATGTTCAATAAAATTACCTACCTTACCATTTGACCCAGAGAATGCACTTATAGGAACCAACAAGTGACAACAACTTATAGGTGAACACACCTCCAAAACTACATAAGAGCATTTGAAAAGATTACTCAGTGCAGTATTATTTTTAATAACAAAAGATTAGAAACCACCACCGGTCCTTCAGTAGAGAACATATGGGCTGATTGCGGAGCTACAAAAATAATAAGGCAAATCTCTGTGGATGAGATATGTATATATACACATAAAATGAAGTGGGTAAAGGAAAGGGTTGCAGAACAGTATTATGCAATGCTACAGTTTGAGTATGAAAAATGGAAAAAAGGAATATGTGTATGTGTGGGTCTATGTGTGCCTATGTATGTTAGATAGTGTTGCACAAATAAGTGTAGTAGGAGATAGTCTAAAATCAATACAGATTGTGACCAAGGAGAAGTAAACACTGTTCTCTAATGCAGCCTAGAAACAGTGGCACTCCAAAAGCCCTGAGTGCTCCTGCTGTCCAGATCATTTTTTCTATATACTAAATGAAACAAGGCATTCTAGAAAAATGATTCCAGACCTGCAGCAGGAAAATGACAAGGTGTGCCTAAGACATCCTATTTTCCATAAGCAAGACAGTATTCAAAGACCAGTCGAATTTTGTCTAGAATACAGATTGAAACAATTCCTTGTAGCTGATTCATTACAATTTGAGCTTCACAAAGATTCTAAAGCATCAAACAAGTAAAAAACCCATCAGTCCATAATGGTAATAATAACAAAACATTGCAAAATGTCATGGAAATGTTAATCTTGTAGATTCAACAAGGATATTAAAATCTACCTAAACCTATGAACTAGTTTTTCACATGATAAGCTGATGTAATTAAATGACTGTAATGATTTAAAAGCCAGAGGAAGAATAAAATTAATGTTTATCACCAAATATTTATCAATGTATCCACCTCTTAACTTTTTCTATAGGGGTGGAATATGGCGTAAACATATTTCTTAGACGTAAATTCATCTGATGCTGATGGTCATGGATCACTGTCTGGCTAACTCCATTTTTTGGCCTACAATTCAGTTACAGTCATGTCATTATAGGCAGCATAGCTGTGTTGCTCATCCTTTATACAATTTTCAATTTAAGAGAAATTATTAGTTTATCATTCCTTTGAATTATACAGTAAATAGCTAGTGACTTTTTGAAATTTTTAATTCAAACACTTTTTTACATCAATAGTGATGATATATTAATGAGATCAAAACTTACATAACACACAGCGTAGGCCTGTTTTTCTAAGTGTTTTGTAAGAATTGTCACTTACTTCTTGCAACAGACTCTGGGGTATCTTAAAAATAACCACCAATTTATAGTTAATTTCTTCATTTTCCCTTTAAACATCATAAACATGCATTATCTGAAGCAATGGAAGAACAAAGAAGCCATAATATTAATGATGAGTTTAGCCCAGAATATTTTCCAAGAGTATACAAAAATTAGAACAGCCAAGAATGGCATTTCATATAATGCAGTAATCAGAAAAAGTACAATTTCATTTATATTTGTGTAATAAAAACTAAAATGATGATTTCAATGCAAAATTGTGTCTTATTGATGCCATAAATACATTTAATGAAACTGTACTTAAAAGTTATTATGGTTAGAATTAGAAAATTCAAAACATGAATTTCATAAGTAAAATAATCATGGTCTGCTATAGAGTACAAATAAAGACAATTTGCCATGATCAATTAAAATTAATTAAAAAGAAAATTCTGAATCAGTAACACAACAAATATTCATAATGAAATAATTTAGAAAGTATTCAAAGAATGTTGATATATATAAAATAAAAAAACATTTCAAAATTCCATCAGGATTTTTAACACTCTCTGTTTATTAGTTAAAAAGCAATCAAGTGTTTGGAGAATATTAAGTATTTAATACAAGTTCCATGAAAGAACTATATGAAAAATATGAATATAGTCATATATTTATTATCTGCTGTGTGGCAAAGCACATATCTACTTGATGAGAAAATAGCTTGGAAGATACAATGATAATTGACAAATCTTCAACTCTGTCAAGGATAAGTGCTGTTTTGGATTACTTAAAATGTAAACTTCAAAGTTTAGATGATATATTGGGTTTTCATTTTCTTGAGGTCCTGGAAGGAACATTTGAAATAATATATAAGAAATTATGGACAGTGCTCAAGGACAATGGTTTCACTAAAAAATCCTACCGCATTTGTTTACATAAAATGACAGTGTAATGTTAAGTGCAAAAACCTGGAGCTCTGGCCAAATTTTTAGAAAAGTTACGGAGTGAAGGTCTCTTTTTATCTCTAGGTTAGTCTCTTTATCTGTGGAGGGTAAATAAAAGATACAAATAAATTAAATCACATTAAGTCTCTTATCGGTGTATTTTATGCTTTTTAATCTTCACCAGAAAAGCTCAAAGAGATTTTAATAATATATTTAAAAAGTTGGCTTTAAAAGTATAGAAATTTGGGGGTGGGGCACTGGGTGAGGTAGGTGAGGAAAATTAAGAGGTACAGACTTCTGACTATAAAATAAATAAGGGGATAAATAATAAATATATTACATCAAAGGGATGTAATATACGGCATAAGGATTACAGTAAATACTATTGTAATAACTTTGGTGACAGCATACTTATGGTGAGCAATTCATAAGATATATAAATGTCCAATTACTATGTTATATACTTGAATATAATATATAATATTGTATGTCAACTATATGTCAATAAAAAAATAAAAATGAAACTTCTTTAAAAAAGTATAAAAAAGTATAAAAGTATAAAAATTAGAAAAGACAGTTTGATAGGCAACTTTTTGGTACTAGGATATTTAAAGCAGGGTGGAATTTTATTATCTGAAATATTTGTTTTATTTTTATTTATTTATTTTGCGGTACGTGGGCCTCTCACTGTTGTGGCCTCTCCCGTTGCGGAGCACAGGCTCTGGACACGCAGGCTCAGCGGCCATGGCTCACGGGCCCAGCTGCTCCGCGGCATGTGGGATCTTCCCAGACAGGGCACGAACCCGTGTTCCCTGCATCAGCAGGCGGATCTCAACCACTGCGCCACCAGGGAAGCCCTATCTGAAATATTCATTGTTATAGGAATAGGGTTAAGGAAGTATTTGAATATTTGACCAAAATAAAGATTAAATTTCTTTTGATACATTTATTATATTACAAAAGGTGGAAACAGCTATTTAGCATTACAAGAAATAGATATTTGACTAATTCAAGCTGGGACATTCACTGAACATAAAGAAGTGATTGAACATATAAGAACCGAATAAAGAAACCTGTGAAAGAGGAGAAATTATCAAAGAAAGTAAGAGTTACACTATTCCCTCAGACTCTAAAATTGACAATTTCCAAGACAAAACTCTTAGATTGTGTAATAAACTATATGAAATAATCTTGGTTCTTTGATGGCAAAAGTGATAAATAGAATGAAAATCTTTTAACTTTATTCATTCCTGTAACTTTGCAGAGGATGTTCATAAATCTTTGTGGATTGATTGTGCATAGAAATTGATAAAAGTAAAACAGCTTTTAATAAAATTTTAACAAATTTCACAATTTTTATAAGGGATATTGAATATAAAAATTGTTACAAAAATTGATAAGTAGATTAGACTAACATGCATGAGGAGTTAAATTTTTTCTGAATTGGAGTACATATAAAGTACCTAGCTGACTATTTTTAGAGTTATCTCTAAGGTATTCAGGCATTACTAACTTTGTACAGATGACATTAAAAGACAGAAAAAAAAGAGTTGGTATGATTCCCACCAAATAAGTTTAATTATTTCTTTTAGTTCCAGCTTGAGCTAATAGTATTAGTTTATATAGAATATGATGAATTTCAATTTTGACTGTACTTATAACTGAATACATTTATTTATTAGAGAAAACCATAACTTATTTTGGCCAAACCTTATGCATTCATTATTGAGAACAAACTTGTGAGGCAATGGATATTCAAGCTTTTCACTCACAATATACCAAAAAAAAAAAAGTATATTACCTCTGTATGATTTGATTTGCAGTGTGAGGTTTTCTCTCTCTCTCTCTCTCTCTCTATATATATATATGTATGTGTATATATATGTATGTTAGCTTTTTACTATTTAGTATTCTATCACCCTGTACACAACATCTTATGCTCTATTTTTAAAATAAATTTTCAAAAATAATATTTAAGTGCAATGTTTCAGCATTATGCTTACAATCACTATTCAATATCTCCTATTGCACAAGTCTTTGCATTTATCTCTGTATGAATTTCTAATATATAAAGAATAATACATAATTTATACATTTTGCATGTATCATTTCTAATGATATTTAGGAATAAAACTTTAAAATAAATATATAATGCATTTGCATACACATATATTGATGACTAGAAATTTTATCAGAGTATTTTAAGATGGAAATTGTCTTATTAAAAATTGTATCTTAATAAGTGTATGCTTTAGTTATAATGAATAAACTAGATTTATCTCAACTTTGGCACCATTGATATTTGGCACTGGATAATTCTTTGTTGTAGGAAGTTGTCCTGTGCATTGTAGAACATTCAGCAGTGTTCCTGGCCTCCATCCACTAGACACCAAGAACACCCTCCAGCTGTGACAACCAAAAGTGGCTCTAGATATTTTCAAATGTTCCCTGTTCAGCCAAATCACGCTGGCTGAGAAACACTGGAACATACGTTAAGAGTATATATTCTTTCAAAATGTATTTAGATTTATCTTATGAGATATACTATCTATATATCCACTTTCATTTGTGGTATTGATCTTGAATATTAGTACTCAGAAAGACCCATCACTGTTGTTCTCATCTGTCCAGGCTGCTATAATAAAGTACCATAGACTGGCTTATAAACAATATAAATGTATTGCTTATAGTTCTGGAGGTTAGAATCTGAGAGCAGGGTGCCAGCATAGTCGGATTCTCGTGAGAGTCCTCTGTGGACTTTTAGTATGCTGTCTTTTCCCTGTGTCCTTGCATGGCAGAAGGAAACAAGGGAGCTCTCTGGAGTCTCTTTTATAAGGGCACTAATCCCATTTGTGAGGGCTCCATCCTCAGTACCTCATCGAAATCTAATTATAAACCACACCTCCAAACACTATTACTTGGGGGATTAGTTTTCAACATATGAATTGGGGGGAGAGGAGAGAAGCACAAACGTTGAGTCTATAACAACTGTCAAATATTTTATAACCATAGAACAACTACCAAATGTTTAAAGGACATGTATTACAAAGCCTGATCTATCTTTCTATCATCTATCTATCTATCTATCTATCTATCTATCTGTCTATCTATCTATCTATCATCTATCTATCTCTCTCTATATTTTACTTTTACCTAATAAAATTACATTTAGGGTCCACTAATCCAAGTTTTAAGGCCAAAATCTATTCCTATCAGGTCTAGGCAGTGTTCTAGTTCACACTCTCAATCCTTCCTTTATAAGCTTAGGTGTTTGCCTAGTTGTACCTATTCTTATACACCTCTTGCTCTTAAATAGATTCTCTTCCTAAAACACACAAAAAAATCATGATACCCTATTTATAAAACATTTTCTCTTTAACTATCTGGGAATTATACCACTGTTCCCCACTCTTTTATAATCTCTATGTTCATTACAATAATTTTGTCTTGTGCAAGTTTTATCTTGAATTGTTCACATTTTCATCACTCACACGTCTTAAATGTAGTCATATCTCAATAAATATTTGTTGAATAACTTCTAAATGATCAGTCAACTCTGTCAAAAGCTTTGCATGAATTCCTAACTAAGCCAAAAATGGAATGGCCTAATTCTGGTTTCCAAACAGCCTAAATTCATTTGGAGCATTCTGCCTTGTGCACAGTTTGCCTTGTGTGGCCACAGGGAACTACTGAACGTACCTTATATGTGCTCAGCCCAGACTGGCTTAACAACATTTTTTAAAAGAAGAATTAAATCTATCATTAAATATATTATAAAGCAGTTGACAAAAAAAGGGATAAAATTTAGCCATCAGATATGATTGTTTTTGGTGAAGATTTTGACATGCCATTGATTGGTGTGTCTCTCTTATTGAATCTTATCTCTCTTCCCAGATGTATCATGGAAAAATACTACAGCCTTCTGCCAAATCTCCATATGACATTGATGTGAGGTTGTTTTCCACAGGAAAATTCACGTTCCCCAGTTACTGACTAGAATTGTTCTAAAATACAATTTAAATGTCTATGTTAAACACGATTTTATAAGCTAAAAGTGAAGGGATGAAAAAAGATATTCCATGCAAATAATAACCAAAAGAGAACAAGGGTTTCTATAGTTGATTTAGACAAACTAGACTTTAAGAACAAACTTATCACAAGAGACAAAGAAAGTCATTATATAATCATAAAAGGATCAGTTATCAGGAAGATATAGCAATTACATATATTACAACACCAGAGCACCTAAATATAAAATACAAACACAGATCTGAAGGAAAAGATAAACAGCAGTACAATAATAGTAGAAGACTTCAATACCCTACTTTCAATAATGGTAAGAATATCCAGACAGAAAATCAATAAGGAAACAGCACATTTGAACAGCACTATAGACCAAATAGACCCAACAGACTAATACAGAGCTTTCCATTCAATAGCAGCAGAATACACATTCTTAAGGACACTTGGAATAATTCTCCAGTATAGATCACATGTTAAGTCACAAAACAAATCTTAATAAATGTAAGAAGACTGAAATCATACCAAGTACCTTTTCTGACCACAGTGGAATGAAATTAGAAATCAATAATAGAAGGAAAACTAGAAAATTCACAAATATGTGAAAATTAAACAGTTCACTCTTGAACAACCAGCGGGTCAAAAAAAGAACTTAAAAGTGAAATTAGAAAATATTGACATATTTATTTTCCAAGTCCTTTCTTATTTTCCCTTTATTCAAAAGTGGATTACCAGATATACTAATATTACTTTCTACTATAAAAGTTGTACATGATCAATAGATAATTTTGATGATACTTTAAATATAAATTAACAGATGACCAGCTATTATAGCATATAAATATCAAAGCGATTCATTAGGCCAATATCAGTGGGAAGCACTGTTTTTGCATTATGTCTTTTAATCTTTATACAATCTCATGACATATACATTGCTATTTTGTCATTTTATGACTAAGTAAATTCACAGCGATTAAGTAATTTGCCCAACACCTCTAGCTCACAGGGGACAAAACTATCATCTATGTCACAGTTTCCCAGTCCAAAAGCCTGGAAAAGCCTGCTAGTGGCCCACAGCTTCCTTTACCACCTGCAAAAAAATGCTCTTTTTTGCTACAGAAATAAAACTGAGGCTTCTGAAATGAAACAAGTAATTTGGTTGCTTTTTAAAACATAGAGCTCTTTTAAAATCTCCATTTTTTTATGGTAACTACTGAATATTCAAGTGTTCCTAAGTCTTTAAAAGAATTTATGAGTATCATTTATATAAAATATTGTTTGAAATATAATACTCAAACATAATCATGTAAAATAGTGTCATCACTTTTATTAGAGATTAAATTAACTATATAGATAACCAGTTTTTATAAAATGATTCCCACATAGTAAAAAAAAAATTTAAATTGTTGCAGATTTCAAAAATGTACTGAAAGAGAGAATAATTTTCAGTACTTATGCAAGGAAAGAACAGATGCAGGCAAATAGGAAAGTAAATATACTATACTGATGAAGTGAAACTTTGCATAATGACATAAAAAATCATTTATATTTGCTTTTAATAGAATTTAAATTCTTACTTTCATTGATTTTTAATATTTTACTTAGATTTTAATTAAAATGTTTATTTAGTTGATTAACAATCTTTTATATTAGGTAAGGCAATGAATGTATATATTTCATTCTGTATTAAAGAAGTATGTTAGGATTTTGTGGTATATAGCCTATAAAAGCAAAAAATAACTCTTCAGGTACTCAAGTGATGCATGTAACTAGAAAACAGTGGCTGAACTGAAAAGTTTGAGTCATAGTGAATAACAAAAACAATCATTGAAAAAAGTCAGTGAATGTGGAGGGGAGAGATGGTCAATCCATTTTGGCACATAATAAGTTACTTTGATAAATAAGATCCCTTCTAGGTTGTTAATTTTTCTAACAAATTATGAACACATCACCTAAAATTTTATGATCCAAAACTTATTCAAATATAGTTTTACAGACCACGGTTTGCCAAAGTATATCCAAAGGAATCTTGCTCTGCTAGATAATATTTAAGACAAACAAAGCAAAACAAACCAAAAACCAACCAAAAGAATACAAAATGTCTGGGATCATGTATACTTGGAAAAGACAAAATGTTTTCCCTCTTATGGAAAATTGTAAATTATTATAGCATCATACAATTCTCAAAAGTTCTACAGTAGTAAAATTATGTCAACTTTGTTAGAAAACCCATAAAACTAGACCTTCCATTGACTACAGGAGAGGAGTATCCCAGGAATGCAGCACTATGATTAGCTGCCTTCACTTCTCACTTATAAATTCTCCACTTTTAACATCATGACTAAAATTTCGAGTGTTTTTTAGTTTTGCTTTTATCCTGAGAAGAAAAACTCAATATATATTTTTTAAATATGGAATTTTCTAACAAATAAATATAAGCCTATACATTTTCTTGTGCTCATGGGTTTGACCATCTGACAAAACATTTTTCATATCAAATTTTCATGGTCATTAATTCAATCACTGAGAGGACTTACAACACCTTTATTCCATTTCTATAAAAAAACATTCATTATTGGTATTTGGTGCACATGTCTTTGGATACATATGCGTACTTCAATTTCAAAGGTTATGTATTGCATGTATACAATTTAATCTACTAAAAAGGTATTGCTATACAAATCTCATTCTATTTATATTCTTCACTGAACAGTATGTTTTTTTGTTTTGTTTTGTTTTTTGCTGTACGCGGGCCTCTCACTGTTGTGGCCTCTCCCGTTGCGGAGCACAGGCTCCGGACGCGCAGGCTCAGCGGCCATGGCTCACGGGCCCAGCCGCTCCGTGGCATGTGGGATCTTCACGGACCGGGGCACGAACCCGTGTCCCCTGCAACGGCAGGTGGACTCTCAACCACTGCGCCACCAGGGAAGCCCTGAACAGTATGTTTTATAATATGTTTGGGACTATGTAGTTACAGACATTGGCTTCCATATGCTGTATAAAATATATCATAATGATTATCAATGGAGTTTTACTTATTTATTCCCCTTGTATTGGTCACTGTTAGGTCTATTTGACTGCTAGCACAATCACTAATTTAAGAAATACAGATTCAGAAATCTAACAACTGTGTCATAATATACATTTAATTTTTATAAATATTTAGTTTTTATTAACTTAACCTTAATAATTTTCCACTTTTATTGTATACTTTGTTCTTTATTTAGTGTCTCTCTCTCTCTTTGTCTCTGTCTCTCTGTTTGATATTAACATAAATTCATATAACTTCATATTTTTAAAGGATGAGGTTTTAAAGGAACATGTAGTGCAACAGTCAACTAAAGTATCTGCCTTTTTGGGCAACAGACTAAGTATCTATCATGCCCCTGTGTGGAAACTGGGCTAAGAATTACATTACCTGTGTTGTAATGTGTTTAACAGAATGGCACACATGGAAAATAAGTATTAGGAGTGTGGCTTTTGTGAGTATCTATGTAATAAAGATTTGTAATTACATTACATAGCACCAAATAGTCTTTCTCTTATCTTATTTAATTCTGTCCTAAAAGAAATCTAATATATAGCTATATCTTCTATTATTTGCCATAGATCCATGATAAATTTTAAAAAATTCATATAGGAAATATATGGTGTTTAATTTGTTATGTGTCAATCAAAACGTTGCTGGCTCTTTGGTTGATGTTAGATGTTTAGAATTTGTTTGGTTGATGTTTAGAATTTTAAAATTGTAGTGTCAAGTCAACATTGAAATCAGCTTGAAGATACTATGCAATAGTTCATCTATAACTGATAAATTTAAGCACGATTTTTTTTCACACACATTCAAAAAAAATTATTCAACTTGCCCAATGACATTTGCTATCTTCCTTAAGCACTTTTAATTTTGTTCATATATTGGGTTTCATCCTTGTCTACTATATATTGTGAAGGACATAGAAAAACAATATTACACTCTAATCTTCTGTAGATTTCCTGCTGTGTCTTGTTCACTCTTTTCTCTGAGGCAATTTTCTTGCTTTCAGATTTAGTGTATTACATTTTTTATGTTCTCTTTCTTTTAGCATTTGCTGCCCCTACTGCTTTTGTGACTCTTTATTTGTCATGTACATATTCACTACTCTATTTAGGTTTTTTTTTTTTTTTTTCCTTCTTGAGTGTATCTGTTATTTAAATACCACTTTCCCCTGATGGCTGCTATCTCACTTTAGTTTCTGACAGCTGGGGCTGTGCCTTTAGGTTATATGCTCTGGCCGTCAGTTTAGATTTCTCCCAGGCTATTCTGCCTCTGCGATTTCCCGAATGGGTTACACCCTGCTTGGCTGCTGTCGAGTTCTGCCTTCTGTGTGTTTGTTTTAAGGCTCATTGGATTTTACTCATAAATGAGGTTTGCTTTTCTGTTGTAAGGGAATTCATACCCTTTTCCCCCTTTTTGTATTGCTACTGTCCCTGTATCTGCAGACAATCATTTCATAAATATTTATATTTTTACAAATGTTTTCAAATATTTTTACAGTTTTATATTGTTTTAAGTTACATTTGTTTTCTTTAGAACAAATGTTAGTGCATAGGCAGTGCTGTATTACACTGAAAATTGCTATAGGAATAAAGATAAAAGCAAATATGAAGCAAGATTTTCATTGTCCAAATGATAAACATGAAAGGGTGAACATTATTTCAAGTAAATGACTTTATCATTTTAATTATTTATACTTTATTTTAAAATAGACTCATTATAAACTGTTTCATCTTACATGATTTTTATCTCATTGTGTACATAGTTAAGAATCAAATAATGCTACAAGTTTATCATTAAAAAGAGCACTCCCTATCTCCCAGGCACCATTTCCCAAATTACGAAAAACTTTATATATGCATATAAAGTTTTTTCTAAATAATATGCTCACACCAATATTTATATATAAGTTTTCGAATTTACACAGTAATTATTGGCTAAAGAACATTAGGGTTAAATCTTATACACCAATCTCCATTATAGATGCTCCTTTTTCTTAAGCTAATCATATACTATATAATTCTCTCTCTCTTCTATATATAGACAGATATACAGTTAGCTGAGTTATAAAATGCTTGTATGAGTAGAACAATATAAACAATATTTTCATATAAACCACACATTATACCACATTTATACTTCTTTTTATGTAAAATATTTGGTCTCTTTTCTGCATTTTATCATTGCCTTATGTTTATTTTATTTATTTAGTTTCCTATATGGCTTTGATTATATCACAACCAGACTCTAACTGAAGTCTAAACCTCTTTCAATATGGCCTTACACTCTGGTAATCTAACACAATTGTCTATAAATGCTTCCAAACCTATAGCTCCACTGACATTTTTTAATGTAGTAATAAATGTCATGGGCTATACATTGCCAGTTGGATGGAGGATTGGACTATTTATTGAAGATGTTTGGCTATATTTTAACAATTTAAGTATTGTTTAAGCATGATGATTATTGATTTAAATAGCTTAAGTCATTTTGGTTGAATGAGCTAGCTTCTCTTCACTAGATGTGATGACTTAGCTATCAGTTCACCTACTTTGCTATTTTTAGAACAAAGAATAAAATTCCAAACTTGACACCATCTACCATTTCATTCAGGACAGCTATGTTGACCATATGCCACATCTGAACATTCTTTCATGAACAGTCTAAAAAGGCCAGCAGTTTCTAAATTTAGACTATCCCCACATATTTTTATCATTCTAACTTGCCTTGAAATATCCTATAATTAATAGAAAGGGAGGTAATTTAAAATACATATGCATATATAATTGCATTTAAAAAATTTTTATAAAATAGAATATTATTCAGGATAATCTGTTTTCCTTAATATTTATGGTACATCTCATTACATACCTGCATTTTATTAGCCTCATTTTACTTAAAAAGAAATTGGGATTTATTTACTTATTTTGTGTTTTATAACATAGCCCATAAAATACATAGCTGGAATTTAAATTTCCTCGATTTTATACCAATGTTCTTACATTATAATACCTCAGAATTTTGAAAGTACAATTTTTAACTTTTTTCAATTCCAATGTTCAGAATCTATAGTTAGAGGTTAGGTCTGTTCTTATTTACCAGAATAATGTTTTTCCATCCAGTTTTACTGAGGCATAGTTGACATACAGCACAGTTTAAGATGTACAGCATAATGGCTCAAAATATTTATATAATGTGAAATGATTGCCACAATGGGTTTAGTTAACATTCATATTCTCATATAGTTAGAAATTTAAAAAAAAATTTTCTTTGTAAAGAGAACTTTCAGGATCTATCCTCATGGCAATTTTCAAACATACCAATACAGTATTGTTAACTATAGTCATCATGTTGTACATTATGCCCCCAGTATTTATTTATCTTATAACTGGAATTTTGTACTTTTTGACCACCTTTACCTAATTACCCCACCCCCAACCCTTGCTTTTTTTTAGATAGCACATGTGACATCATACAGTATCTGTCTTTCTCTGTCTGACTTATTTCACTTAGCATAATGGCCTCAGGGTTCATCCATGTTGTCACAAATGGCAGGATTTCCTCCTTTGTTAATGCTGAATAATATTTCATTGTACATATATATATATATATACAGACATATATATGTGTATATATATATATATATATATATATATCACATTTTCTTTATCCATTCATCTGTTGATGGACACTTAGGTTGTTTCCATATCTTGGTTATTATAAATAATGCTGTGATGAACAATGAATGAAGGTACAGATACCTTTTCTACATAGTGGTTTTGTTTCTTTAAGATATATATTCAGAGTGAAACTGCTGGGTCATATGGTAGTTCTATTGTTCATTTTTAAGGAAACTCCACACTGTTTTCCATACTGGCTGTACCTATTTATACTCCCATCAAAAGTTCACAAATGTTCCTGTTTCTCCACTTCCTCACTAGCAGGAAGTTAAAAAACTCACCTTTATCCAGCTTTCTCTTGTCTTTCTGATTTTGTTTTCTCTTGTCTTTCTGATGCCAGTCGTTCTAATAGGAATGTAGTGATAACTCCTTGTGGCTTTGATTTGCAGTTTTCTAATTACTAATGATGTTGAGTACCTTTTCATGTGCCTGTTGGCCATCGGAATATTCAATTTGGAAATATGTCTATTCAGTGTCTTTGTACATTTTAATTGGATTATTTGTGTTTTTTTGTTATTGAGTTGTATGAGTTCTTTATACACTTTGGATATTAACCCTTTATCAGATATATGACTTACAAATATTTTTTCCCTTTCCATAGCTTGCCTTTTCATTTTGTTGATTGGTTCTTTTGCTGTGCAGAAGCCTTTTTAGTATAATATAGTCCCACTTGTTTATTTTTTATTTTATTTCTTGTGCTTTAGGTGTCATATTCAAAAATTATTGCCAAGACCCATGTCAAGAAGTTTTTTTCCCATGTGTTCTACTAAGAGTTTTATGATGTCAGTTCTTACATTTAAGTCTTTAATTCATTCCTAGAGACATGCAGCGCACCAAGATGGAATCAGAAATAGAATATCTGAACAGACCAATTATTAGTAAGGTGGTTGAATCAGTAATCAGAATTCTCCCACACTAGGAAATGTTTACTTAATACTAAGGAAGCAGTAAAGGAGGAATAGAGGTACACACAAAAAAAGAGACATGGAAAATATAGAAAACCAAAGAAAAATCACAGAAGTAAATCCATCTATGTCAATAATAACATTAAATGTGAATAGACTACACAATCAGATCAAAAAGTAGAAATTGTCAGACTGGATAATAAGAAAACAATATCCAACTACATGCTAACTAAAGGAGACACAGTTAAATTCAAATAGGTTAAAATCAAAAGGAAGACATAAAATGTATCTTACAAACAGCAGCCATAGCAAAGTCAGAGCGGCTATAAAAATCCTGGACACAGGAGTCACGGAAACAAAAAATATTACTAGATATAAAGGTAGACATTGTATGATAGAAAGATCAGTCTTTACGTTGGAGACTTGAATGTTCTATTTTCAACATTGGATAGAACAAATATGCAGAAAACCAGCAAGAAAATAGAGGATGAACAAAACTAGACACAAACTACACTTTATGTCTTCACATCAAATTTTCCAGAGATGATTATGGTCCCATTGATTAATATTTTCCTTAATGGTTTACATTTGAACATTTTATGAGAAGCTTTTCATGACTATTTTAAAAATATATTTTCTAATCTTTTTATTGCTTTCATAATCTTATATTTCTTGTTTCCATTTTAAAACAATCTTGAGTTCAGTTTTGCAAGAACAAGGGGGAATGACGTACATATTCAAATTTATGACTTAGATTATTATTCTTTAAATTTGACCTGTATTACCTGGACTTAGAGCCAGGTATTCATCCATAATTATTCTACTGATAGTAGCTAAATCAGCTATTATTTGTTTGGGTTAATTTTTATGTGGTTATTTTATATTATTCAAACATATATTAAATGAAAGTATGTGTGTGTGTGTATCTAAGTGAATCTTTTTCTGGGAAGAATGTTTTTAGTTTTTAGAAAAAATTCAGAGGTTCATGTATAAACATTTTTAAGAAAACTTATGAATATGAGATTTGAAGCACATCTTATTCCTTAAACAGAAATATGTCAAAAATAATTTAATGGTAAGAGTGACACTCAAAAACAAGGCAAACGTGTTTTTAGACCAGAAACAAGTCAGATATGCAAAAACATAAGAAAACATTGAGACTACAGGTCTTCTGGATTATTGACCTGAAAGAAAGCTGGGAAAGGTGAGTTTTTCTCTCCAGGAGTTTGATACAAATGTGCTTGATGTGAAATTTGGGAGTTCAGCCAAAGTGAGTGAGAGAAGGGTTGGTTGTCTTGTTCATGAAAAAGTTTGACAAAGTTATTTCCCTTTACTGCCTGGGGGCATGGCTTCATGAAGTATATAGTCCAAAGAAGATGCAGGGCAGAGAACAGCCTTGCTATCAGGAATTGAGTCAAACATAAACAGCCTGAGTGACTGGACTTTAAATATTATAAGCAGAACTCAAAGGTCTAGTTTTGAACTGAGCCCCTTGGAGCTCCCAGAAAATCCAATACTCATATGATATCAGACAAGAGTTAGGGAAGGCTGACAAGATAAAAGAAACTAAAAGCAAGTACATAGAAAGGCACACAAGATAAAGCTTCAAGCTAGAATTACATAAAGACATATAAGAATCAGAAATTGGATTCACTCTAGAATGTCTAAAAAATTTACAGATATACAGAGACAAGGGGAATATACACGTCCACAATCATACCCTCACAAAAAGAATTATTAAAGAATGCACTTTACCAAGAAGAATATGTAAGCAAGTAGAAAGAATAAGAATGAGCAAATAAATTCACTAATGCATGAAAAAGTAATAAATTATTGACCTTGAAAACATATTAATATTTTAAAAATAATTTTAAAAGGAAATGAACACTGTAGATTTCACAAAAAGACACATTCAGGGGTGTGGGTCTGAGGTTTTGTGGTGCTAGTTTAAGTAAACTAGGACATATAAACAGGAAAAAAGGTAGAGATTTAGAAATATTTTAAACTTTTAGAAAGTATACTAAAATGTGAATTTTAACAGTTTTATGTAGACCCTACAGAGATGAAATATGTTATATAGCTCCTAAAACAGCAGAGGTAATGGATGCTCCAGGGGAGAAGAGTATAGAAAGAAAGAGGTAACTTTGAGAAAACACGCAGTGAAAGGGAATAGAAGAAACATGGGGAATTTAGCTTCCTGGAAGAAAAAAAGATACCAAAAACAAAATAAAACAAAGCAAAACAGAAAACCTTCTTTTATGCTATCATCAACAGAACCGAAAAAACAAAAGTCCCCATACTTCACTACGCTGACAGCTCACTCTAAAGAGAAATCCCATAAATGAGCTGAAAGTACCTCCCCACAGACATCTTTCCAATTACAAAGGGAAAGATAGTAATTTACAATGGAGAAAGCTGGCAGATGCTTCTTTAACCAAGTGATTAAATTTAATGTCACCACTAATGAGGCCCATTAATACAATGTATCCCCTGTTCTGAGGCACTGAGAACACAAAATCTTTTCAGTGATATTGCTCAAAAAGTACATCACCTGCATCAAATCATGAAGATCGATCAGAAAAATCTAATTGAAAGGATATTCTATATAAGATAATGGTATCCTGTCTGCAACTCTGCAACTTGTTGTCAGAAAAATATAGAAGGTAGGAGGACAGAGAGAGAGAGAGAAGAACATAAGAGAGTTCAAAAGCTACAGCAAATTCTGTAGAATACTTGACATTGGGGGAAGTGGGTAAAATATATATACAGGGGAAAATTGTACTATACTTGTAACTATCTTATAAGTTTGAAATTTTATCAAAATAATTTTTTAATTTAAAAGGGAATTGTAAAAGTGATGTTAGAAGTAGATCAGTAATTATAATTTTTAAAAAATATTTAGAATAGGAATGTAGAAGTGTTTTTCTAACAAGCTATTTTTGGGTAAAAATTAAAATAAAATAACAGGAGATATAATAACTAAAGAATGGAAAGTATAAAAATGAAAAGAGCGAGTAATTCCACAAGAATGCAAAATAACCATGGACTTTTAGGCATTAATATACACTCAAAAAGTAAATTGGCAGTAGTAGAAGAATAATTCTATAAAATATGATACTATTAGTAGAATTAACATATTTAGATCTTCCTGAATCAATTACAAAATGAACATATTTTTTTCAAACATGAAGTGAACATTTAAAAACACTGTTCATTAATAAGTCACAAAAAAGTATATATAAATTAAAAAATATAAATATAACATTTTCTAATCAAAATGAAATTAGTTTAAAATTAATAATCAAAATTAGACAAGTCCTAGTATGTTTAGAAATTTAAACGTACATTATTTTATGAATTTACTCTATGTTCACATTAAAGTTATTCAAATAATTTAAAAAAATATTATAGGCTTCTTCATTTATAAACATAAGTGTAAATATTTTGAGTTAACCATAAATGTACCAGTTTGGAAAACAACATATATGATTAGTACTTAAAAATTCATCACTAACGTCTGGCTTCTGGTCCAACATGTAAAGTCATCACTCCTATCCTCACAGAGATGAAAAAAGCTGAAAACCTGAAAATCAACAACTCTTCTTAAAGAATCAGAGAATTGAAATCACAGGGCAAACACCTGCCTTGTAAACTGAAGATATGGGAAGAAGAAGGGAATCATAGTTTACTGGGAGAAGAAACCGTCACTGCAGCCAATATTGAGTAGAGATACTTAAAGGCTAATTTACTAATTGCTGTATAATAAACATGGGCAAGTTTGAGATTAAGAGCTCCTGGAGGAACAATCTTTTGAGGATCCCACATTTTCATAAGTCTTACTCTCAAAATTCCTACCAGATGCTAATTGTGTGAGTTGGAGAAAAATCCCCTCATGTTTCCAGCAGAGAAAGAGAAAAAGTAACCATTTAGAAATATGTTTAGAGTGTTTCATGCTCTTTAACAAGGGCCTGATCTCAATGGAAATTATTACACTGAATAACTAAGTAAGTTTTAGCTGAGCCTAACTCACGAGTCAGAAGGGAACCACCCAATTCTAGTCCCCTTGAATATTTCTGGCTCACATAAGACTTAAAAAACAAACTAAATAAACAAACCAAAAATGTGGGAAGCAGTTGTGGAGGTCACAGCACAGTGGCACAGTGGCTCAGTCAATATTAATAGCTAATCATGGAATTATGGAAGGTTTCTCCTCCCCTGCATTTTACACATCTTTAATAGAGATCCTCTAAAATAAGAGTATTACAGCTGAAAAATCTGCAAGGTTATGAACCTATATAATAAGAAGTCTCTGGGGAAGCCCCAAGATTTCAAGGGAGACAAAAAGGAGAACAGAGGACATTGAAGCCTCTGATATCTACAGGTATAGTAAACAGTAAACACAGCCTAACTCCTGGCCAGATAAACATAAAACCTCATATTAAAGGCCTACTTACCTCAGTTTCTTTTCCTCAATGTTATGTGTAACTTTCAACAAAAAATTACGAGCCATATTAAAAGGCAAAAATTACCAAAAAGTTTGAAGACAGTGAAAATAGCGGAACCTGATATGTTAGAAAGTTTGGAATGATCAGACCTGGGATTTAAAATATCTATGATTAATACACTAAGAGTTCTAATGGAAAAAGTGGACAACATACAAGAATAAATGGGTAGTATAAGCGGGGAGAAGAATATTCTAAAAAATAATCCAAAAAATATTCAAAATAAAATGCTAGAAAAAACCCCACTGTAACAGAAAGGAAGAATATTTTCTTTGCACGTAGTAGTAGATCACACACAGCTGAGGAAAGAATAAGTGACATTGAGAATATGTCAACAGAAACTTCTCAACCTTAAAAACAAAGAGAACAAAGACTGAACAAAATGGGACAGAATAGCCAAGAACTTTGGGACAATTACAAAAGGTGTAATATACAAATAATGGGTGTAGCTGAAGGAGAAGAAAGAGAAAAAGGAAAAAAAACCAAAATATTTGAAGTAATAATGACTGAGAAACCACCACAATTATTGGCAGGCACCAAACTACAGATCCAGAAAACTTACAGAACTCCAAGCAAGATAAATACCAAAAAACAAACAAAAAAATAAACAAACCAGCAGCTAAGCTTATCATGTTTAAAATACACAAAATCAAAGACAAACAGAAACTCTTGAAAGAAGTCAGTGGTGGAGGAAAAACCTTACCTATAGAGGAATAAAGATAAGATTTATATCTGGCTTTTCTAGAACTCATGCAAACAGGAAAGGAATGAAGTTAAATAATTAAAATGTTAAAAAATTTAAAAACCCTCAAAATCTAGAACACTTAATCTATCAAAAATATCCTTCAAAAGTGAAGGAGAAATAATTATTCAAAAAAAAATGAAAATTTTTGACAGTAGACCTGTTTTACAAGAAATGTTCAGAGGTTTTATAGATAAAAGGAAAATGATATGGGTCAGAAACTCAGATTCACAAGAACAATGTTCAAGAAGGAATAAATAAAGGTGAAATACAATTTTTTTTCATTTTCTTAATCAATATAACAATTTATTCAAAATAATAGCAACATTGTACACAATGATCATAATTTATGTATAATTGAAATGAATGACAGCAGTCATATAAGGGGCAGGAGGGAGGAATTAGGAGTATTTTGTTATTATAAAGTAATGCACTATTTATGAGATAGTGTGGTGTTATTTGAAAGTGGACTTATATTAGCTGTAAATATGTATTTACATTTAAAACTGTAGGGTAACCACTTCAATAGGTGAATGGATTCAAATAAAAATGAGCTATCAAGCTATGTAAAGACATTTCAGAAACTTAAATGCATGTTGCTGTACTAGTTTACTAGGGCTGCCTTAACAGATCACCACAGAGTGGATGGCCTAACCAATAGTAATTTATTTTTTCACAGTATTGAGGGCTGGAATCCACTATTAAGTTGTCAGCAGGTTTAGTATCTCCTCAGGTATCTCTTCTTGGCTTGCAGATGGCTGCCTTGTCTCTGTCCTAACCTTTCCTCTCTGCTTGTACATCCTTAGTGTTTTCCTCTTCTTATAAGGACACCAGTCATATTGGATTAGGGCTGCATCCTTATGACGTCATTTAACCTTACTACTTCTTTAAAGACCATACCTATTAATACAGTCACATTGGCAGTTGAGGCTTCAGCATATGAAGTTTTTGGGACACACATCAGTCCACACAGCTGATAAGTGAGAGAATCCAGTCTAAAACAGCTACATACTGTATGACTCCAACTATATGATATTCTGAAAAAGACAAAACTATAGCCATAGTCACAGGATCAGTGTTTCTTGGGTTCAGGTGGATGGAACTGGCTGAATATGTGGAGTACAGGGCATCTTTGAAGCTGTGGAATGATTCCCTATCAATCTGTACTGGTGTATCCATGACATTGCACATTTGTCAACACCTATAGAACTGTACAACACAAAGAATGAACTGTAATGTAAAATATGGACTTTAGTTACTAATAACACATCAGTATTGGTTGATCAACGGTAACAAATTACCATGTAACACAAGGTGTTAATTATAGGAGATACTGTGTGGAGGGTAGAAGGGCATATAGGAACTCTGGGTACATTCTCTGTGCAATATTTCTGTAAACATAAAACTGAAAAAATTAAGTCTACTAATGAAAAAATAAAATCATCACTGCTAACTAGATTTTTTTAACATCTTTATTGAAGTATAATTACTTTACAATGGTTTGTTAGTTTCTACTTTATAACAAAGTGAATCAGCTGTACATATACATATAACCCCGTATCTCCTCCCTCTTGAGTCTCCCTCCCACCCTCCCTATCCCACCCCTCTAGGTGGTCACAAAGCACCAAGCTGATCTCCCTGTGCTATGCAACTTCTTCCCACTAGCTATCTATTTTACGTTTGGTAGTGTATATATGTCCATGTCACTCTCTCACTTTTTCACAGCTTACCCTTCCCCCTCCCTATATCCTCAAGTCCATTCTCTTAACTAGATTTTTATGTGAGAAATTCAAGAACATTCACTTAAAAGATTTTAGGTGAGGAAAAACACTGCCATGATTATCTCACCCTACAGGTAGAACAAATTGTAAAAAGTAAATATAAATTCATGTTCAAGTTTTAATTACAAACAATAAATAAATATTCTTAACCCAATCATCATTTTCTATGTACAACCCTTAGCAAATACCATCCATCTTGGTGAAGGTTTCATATTATTCCTGTCAAATCCATAAAGAAACAACATTTGCTTCCACCAACCATCTCTATTCACCATCATATTGGAGGTGATAATCAATATAATAAGAGATTTAGCGTTTTCAAATAATAATGGAATTCACTAAGAAAATTTATGTTTAGAGATATTTTTATCTACTTAGGTAGACATACAAACTATAAGAAATAATAAAATGATTTACTAAGTACATGGTCAACATTAAAATTTAACAAAATCAATAGAATTATTGGAAATCAATAAGAAAATACAGGAGAAAAATATTACAATAGATACTGGAAAAGGAAATAGATAACCAAATTATAAAAAAAAAAAAGAAAGATCTTCAGGGTTCTTGCTACACACCCACACACAAAAGTAACTCTGTGAGGTGATGGATGTTTAACTTGATTGCGGTAATTATTTCACAATGTATACATATATCAAAACATGTTGTACTTTTAAATTATATACAAATTTTAGTTGTCAATTATACCTCAGTAAAGCTTTTTAAAAAATCTCACAGAAACATGCATTTAAAAATCCCTTAATGGTATGTCTTTAGTGACATTTGGAAGAGGCTGTCCACCATTCCAAAGGCAGAGCTCGCTGACTTGTGAAGGCAGAGGCAAGACTGCCTATTATTCTGGTCAATAAAGGCAAAGGGATAGATTCTGATGCTTCTATGTGTGTTTGTGTTTGCATGTGTGTGCATATGTGTACATATGTAATTTGTAAAGAGAAAATATATCAATAGTATTGGAAGCTAAATTTAACACTATTTAAAAATAGAGTGGATAATTTCAGTTTATTTTTGTTTTTTCTATATACAAAATCTTGTATATGTTGTGCATAGTACAAGAATAAGTAACCAAAAGTAATCACTTCGTGAAAATTTATTTTCATCTAGTTCCTATTTATATTAAGTTAATAACTGATGTTAAGATATATATACAAAAATAATTTAGTGGAATTCTAACTTTAATTTTTAATTTAGGGTCAATTTATAAAATTATGTTACATCCCCCAAAGTTTTGCATACTCTCTAAAAGAGAACTAAAACTTTCTATACAACTTAAAAAGCTTTTAAGTGTGTTTTTAAGAGAGAACTCTTAACATCTATCTCTAAGTTTATTCACATACACGTGCTTTTGTAATGTCCACAATTACTCCAACTACTTAAGGTTTATGGGAGAAAATGAAAACAAATCAAAGTTTGATTTTTACCACCTTGAAATTACATTTACTCTGGACCTTTTGATAACAATTCTCAAAGAGAGTTTCAAGCTTATATCCTTTCATTTTATATTTTCTGGGGAAAATAAGAATGTGTCTACTTTAGCCCATTGTTCATGAATTTCTCTAAATCTATTTGCCAAAATCTTAAACACAATAAAATAGAATTGACTTATTTCTCTATCTTTTAGTTTATTACTCTTTGCCTCCAAAAGAAACAGAAATAACAAGCACCTGTAAATGGGGAATGTTAAAATATGTCAAATCATCAGCTTTCCATTGTCTTATTTTTATTAAACTGAAATCCAAATGGAAAGAGAGCACATTATATTATCATGTAATTTAACATGACAAAGTAAAAAGCTCTGAAACTGGTAATGGGAACATTGATTGACCTTTAAATAAAAATCTCAGGCTATGTTTCTGTCTATAAGACTCATGCTGACAGGACAGATCCTGAAACACTAGCAGCTTAAAATGTTGGCATCAAGATATGATAAATATCTTTTTATGAAAGAATAAATACAACATTCAACTTGGTTACAGATGAGATTCACGAGTTACAGTTGAATTACCTCCACTTTTGTTGTTTAGTCAATATGCACTTCACCTCTTGTCGTTGAAGGCAGAGATAAAACCAACACATTAAAACACTGCTGTGACATCAGAATGTATTTATTGAGAATTATTTCAATAAACTTTCAATAACTTATCTTTTTTCTACATTAATTAAAATGCTATCAGATGGTTATACTTTTGATTGAGTGAAACATAACAAGAAATCTCTATTAAAAAAAAGGAACTCTATTTTTGGATGCAAGATTGTATTTATTTTTGGAAGGGACTGTTTAGAATCAGGTTTTTAGGTACAAGGTGTCTTTATTTACCTGGATAGCTGGATAACATTACATTCATTTAGAAGGGAATTCTCATTTTTATGGATATGCATCATGAAACTGTAAAAGGCATCTTACTATGATGAAAGATTAGGCTTGCTCATGAGAGTCTTATCAAAATATAGTTTCAGATTAAATTTTAAGATAATCAAATCTGTGAATGTGTTTTAACAGTCAGTTGGCGAAGCACTGCAGGATCTCAGGTGTTATTTCATGAACAACTTTGAACCTAACAAGCTACTAAGTATCCTAGTCAATAACATTCCCTCTAAAGAATCCCTGGGCATGATACACCATCGGGGTATAAATGCATAAAGCAGGGCTCGTCGTACATTTTACTAAAAAGAAGTTCTAAGTCTTTCCGAATTTACAGCAACCAATGTCACACGGCAGCTTCATTCACTTTTTGTGAATCTCTCACTTCTCTGACTTCTGTCTTTGATGCTATTTATATTGATCTTCCCTTTTGTCTTCCGGTGAGCATCCCCATTCTTTGTCCTGATGGCTTCCTTCTGTTATCATCTGTCAGGAGGACAGGAAATTATATTTCAGTGCAATACACTGAGGGGATGTATAATTCATTTTGAAAGTCTTGATGTCAAAAGTACTTTAAGAATCACATCAAATGATTTACTCAAGCAAAATCTGAGCCAATACAGAATGCCTTTTAAGATAAAATAGCTGACTTTGACCACCATCTATGGAGTAAATACGGCACATTTATGTAATTATAAAAATTATAATTGGAGATAAAATCCACTAAATTTAGCTACTCTTTCTTAGATTTCAACTTTGATAATAAAATAATTACAGCATGATATTTGTAAGAAGAAATAGCCAATTTAAAGAATAATATTTTCTCCTGAATTCCTGTATTATGTTTCCTTCCTTCCCTTCCTCCTCTTTCTTCCTTTCCTTCTTTCCTTCTTTCTTTCTTTCTTTCTTTCTTTCTTTCTTTCTTTCTTTCTTTCTTCTTTCTTCCTTTCTTTCTTCTTTCCTCCTTTCTTCTTTCTTTCTTCCTTTCTTTCTTTCTTTCTTTCTCTTTCATCAAAAATTTATCAAATGCTTACTGTATGCCAGATACTGTTTTAGATACATAAGTAAATAATAATCCTAATAATAATTATAATAATAAAAGATCTCTGCCATGTGGAGCTTATACTCGGTTTAGGATAGCAGAAACAATCTATACTAAATATTAAATGACATAGTATATTAGAAGATGATACGTGCTGCTGAAAAAAGGAAAAGCAAAGCAAGTTAAGACTGACTGATAATGTGGGGCAGGCATGACTATTTGTAGTATTCACTTAGGTGGTCAGGGTAAGCTTCATTGAGAAAGTGAGATTTGTGAAAGTACAAAAAATGAGATCAGTGAGTCATCCAGCCAGATATCTGAAGAATATAGTATGTGTTGAGGATGCCCTACATTGCTGGAGTATGTGAAAAATAACCAGATGATCTATCATTCTGCTAGAAATGTTTCCCTCTTCACATATCAATCATAACATTAACGAGTGGCAGCATGATATAGTGGCAAGAAAGTGACCTCCTGTGTCAGAGAGTCTTGGGTTTGCACACTTTTCTTCCTACTTGGCAACTGGTAAATGTAGACAATTATTCAATCCCTGTGAACCTCGATTTCCTTGACTATGTCACCATAACACCCAACTTCTTGGAACTTCAGGACAAGTAAATTATACTATATAGCTATTTAAAACACTCAACATATAGCGACAGTGGCAGTGCACCACAACGGAAAAATATGACATGCTAATTCAAGCTTATATGATGCTAAGCTGTGTATGGTGGGCATTGGAACAGAAGAAGTTACCTCTTTTCAATTTTTCTACATGATATTTACTATCCAGAAATATATATATATATAAAATTTCATCACACAATATTAATTTGTTCTTTTGGTATTTGCAGGATAATACAAGAGATCACTATTATGATAGAATCAACTTATTTACTGCATTTAAAAAATTCATTCCCCAAATTCAGAGTTTCAAGGAATATTTTCTGGGTCTCCTGTTTTCCTCCAGGTATCACAGATACACCTGGAGATGTGTGACTGCCAGTTCATTGAGTGCACTGATCTTATCCTTATTGTTATCTCCATTAGACACACCTCCACTGCGGGTACATCATTTCTCAATGTTTGTTTTACAGGTGCACCAAGTGAAGAGTCAACAGAAAATCTTCTAAAAAATCAAAGTCTGTCTGCAGTTACTTATTCATGATGATCAATTAATTCAGGGATGGTGTTGACAAGGTTAATTCATCAACCGTCAAGGCATCCTTTCCAAATTTATGGAGGCAAAAAAGATTCAACCCACTGTCTTAATCATAATCTTTAAAATATTTTCTTTCAGTTTCTCATTTCCAGTTTTGAAAAAATAAATATTATATCTCTTTATTCTTGCTTCCTGAAGTTTCTTTGACTACAAAAATCTCCCAGTGATACTCCCCTAGTGCAATTTTTTGCACCCTTATTCAATTTTGTTTTAATTATTCTTTTTTCTCATTCATTCTTTCTCACCAGTTGCTTTGATAAATGTACTAAGGTAATTCAATAGGGAAATGGCATTCATTTCAACAAGTTGTGTAGGAACCACTGAATGTCAATATGGAAAAGAACTTCAAAGATCTCTTTAAGTTATAAATGAAAATCTAGTTGAAATGAACCACAAACTCAAGAATCCATACTAAAATGTAAGAGTCCTAGGAAAAAATACAGGAAAAAGTCTCCATGAATTATGGACAAGCAAAATTTCTTTTTCTGAAGATAAAGAACATGAGCCAATAAAAACGTTGATAAACAAATCAGCATAATATCTTCTCTTTAAAACACCATCAGGAAAATAAATTAAAAATACACAAACTGTCTCCCGTTGCAGAGCACATGCTTCGGACACGCAGGCTCAGCGGCCATGGCTCACGGGCCCAGCCGCTCCGCCGCATGTGGGATCTTCCCGGACCGGAGCACCAACCCGTGTCCCCTGCATCTGCAGGCAGACTCCCAACCACTGCGCCACCAGGGAAGCCCTGAGAAATTATTTTTAGATTACAGGACTTGTACACAGAATATATTAAACACTTTTCAAATTATTAAGAATAAGAACAAAAAAGCAAAAATGGACAAGATATTTGATCAAGCATTTTGACACTATCAATAGCCAATAAACACACAAACAAACATTCAACCTCATTTGTCATCAGAAAAATGAAAATTGAAACATATTTTATACCAATCCATACTGTTACATACATAATGGCTAAAATTAAAAATGGATAATATCAAGAGTTGGTAAATATGTGGAACATTATACATGTCAAGTGGAAATGGAAAATATTTCAACTTTAGAAAACAATTTTGCAATTTTTATAAAGTTAAACATACATTATTCATATTACTCTGCATTTCCACTCCTAGGAATTTGTCCAAGAGAAAAGAAAATTTAATTTCATGTAAATTTTTTTACATGAATGTTCATAGTAGCTTTAGTCTTAAATGTCAAAATTTGGAAACAGCTCACATGTCCATCAACAGATAAGTGAATAAACAAATTTGGATATATTTGTAAAGTGGAATACTACCCATTTATATAAAGACATGAACTACTGATGCACACAGTGTTATGGTTGATCTCAAAAACATGCTGCTGAGCAAAAGAAGCCAGCCAAAACAGTGCATGCTATATAACTCCATTTCCTTTCTCCTACCCCATGAGAGCACAGAAGAGCTGTCCCAGAGAGGGATTGCAACTTCCTACTGGATCTCAGCATGAGAAGACACATGGACAAGAGCCAAGCAAAGTTAAGCAGACCTGTAGCCATAGCAGTAAAACCACAGTTGCTGCTATGGACCGTGAATCATAAATATATCTATTCTATAAGTCACTGAGATTTTGAAGATTTTGTTATGACAGAAAACCTGACTAGCATAAGAAAATGCAAAAAGTTCAGGAAAAATGGATAGAATTTCATGAATGATTTCTTTGAAATTATGAAAAAGGATAAGATCTAGTACACAAATACCTGCCTCTCTGGAGGATATAATCCAGCAAAAAGGTGAATGCATACAAAAAAATTAGACTACATAATATAATTATAGATACTGACATGTAGTAAGATGCACTGTCATGTACATTAATACCATCCAGGAAAAAAAGTGGAATGACAAGTTCACTGCAAACATTAGAAGAACACATGCTTTAGAAATGTAGAAATCACAATGACACATTCCAACTACTAGATCCTCATTTTTTTGTTATGTTATTAACATATTCTATCTTTACTCAGAAAAACTTGATTAAATGTCTTAATATAAAGTTACACTCTTGTCTCTTTGTGATAATAGGAGTGTTATTTTAATTTGTATGTTGAGTGGTAACCACACTCCAAAGTAATACATTTAAAAGCCATCTCTTAGAATCATAGTACAGAATATCTCCAACACTAAGGGCCCCTTATAGTACTTTACTTCTTAAAAGGAACCACAGATTCATCGTTTCTGTATTCTTGTGATGGGAAAAAGGTATGATCTTAAGCAACTACCTAAAAGTATTGTAGTGTCCATGGAAAACCAAGTAAAGATATAGGAACATGAGTAGAGTTATTATCCTGATCTGGAGTTTTGAATGGAATTTTGGGACACTGTAATCCATTTTTCTAATGTATATTTTTCTCATTATTCTCTTTCTATCCTACTTATGGAAATGACATGTGTCAACAAGTGATAATTGTTCCTCATTGTACTAAACTATTTTTTAAACAAATTTACCACAAAATAACCTCTGATATTTAACTGAATTAAATATGAGTGCTGTCTCTTGGAAGAGTAGATGAAAGTTATTGTCAAGTTTATGCTTGCAAAGAGAATTGGAAGGAAGCCCACCATCTTTTTTCACTTATAATAGAACTCATCAGAACCTAAAATTCTTGTGACCAGAAGTGGTATCATCCCAAATGCTGGGCGAAGTAATCTTCAGGACCCATGAAATAACTTGATGCTTTAGGCTTACTAAACCTAAAATAATTGTTGACTTATACTCTCACTTATGATTTGTGTTTGGCTTATTGACTATTTTCTTTATTTTTAATCAATGCTAAGTGAAGAGCTAAAACAAAAATAAGGATTTTCTCATTCACTGAAAATTCTATATTTATATATTGCAAATTGAAGAATGTGAGTAACGCTCATGAATACATGTGAGCAGAGGTATGCCTGTTACAGACATTTTCATCCATATTTCTGGCAAAGATTCAGTTTTCTTCTTATTTCATAGGTTCACATAGAAAAGCAATTACTTAAAATTTTTTTAGTGGATCAAATTAATATGCTTATTCTACCAAAGCCATGTTAAATGCAGAAATAAAAATCAAAGCCAATGTTTAATGTGCTATTTTTACCTCTTAAAAATAATTCCTGTGGTCTTGTCAAATAAGCCATGTTGCTAACATCTTTAAAAATAACATGGCATGTATTTTGAAATGGAGGCATTTATTCTGAGCATCTCAGATCTATCTTTGATGTAGTTATAAGCTAAAGGCCATATGAAGAAGAAAAAAAAAGTTGTAACTTACCCCATATAACTTAGAGGCAGGGGAGATTTGAGAGATAAATTATTTACAGGAATTAAAGAAGACACACAGGGTTCTTGTTGTTTATTAAGAGTGAGTGATTTTCAAACTTGGTTAAGTTATATTTCAACAGATTCTGTCTTATACTTTATTTCACCAGCATCAAGGTGGATGAAAAAAATGTTAAAACTCTTTTTTGTCATTCTCCAGAGAAGATAATGGGATTTCCCTATTAGTATTTCTTCCCTCATATCATACTGAAGCATTAACTTCTAATAATATTATCAAGATAGATTACTAAGCAACTGATACAAAGTAAGAGCCATAGTGATAAATTTCCTTCTGATACTCCTATAGGAAATTTATTAAAAGTTCATAAGATGGATGGCACTGTTTATGGACAATATTCATTCGTTTTATAGCATTAAAGGAAAAACAGAGGCAACTGAGAATGAATCTAGCAAATATATTCAGATCAGGCTGTGCCCTTTCTCTAGACAGCAAATTTCACCAGCTACCATCCAGAACTTGGAGGTAGAAGCTATCTTCAGAGGTGTGCTAATAGAAGTGTAACAACTAGCTCTCAGAAGAAGCTCAGATTTGCATTTTTTCTTTCAGTCTCCGAAAAGAAAATACATCACAGTCGATTTGAAACTACCCATATGACATCACTGACCTCTGAGTTGGAAAGAAATGTGCAATTAGCCCTCACAGGTCACATGAGCCAGCTCTAACACAGCCATTTATCTTCCAGCAGTTGTAAAGTTGTAGTGTCCAAAGGGATTGGATGTAACATGTATGTTTCCAAAGGAGACTAGGATTAATAAGGAAAAAGTAACTAGAGGTAGATTTCCACCTCTATGGGAAAATCTTTCCAAGAGGAGCAGACCACAGCCTTTGACTGATAGGAACTGGTGTATCAATGATTCAGCTCTTTGTCTTCCTTTTTGAGATAATCTGAAGCCTATGCTCTCCACTGTCTGATGTGTTCTCCAGCAGAATTTAGCTTCAGGTGCTCTCAGTGGTTACGTGCTTGATAGTCACACTTTATCTATTACTTTTCCTTCCCAGTGAGTCCACATAAACTATTTGCACTCTATACCTTGTCTTAGTGTCTTAGTGGCTGCTATGGATAGCTCTGAAGCTAATGTCCCTAGAAGACTAGAGAAGAGCTAGTTCTCATGGCTTCATAAACCTCAGAAAAGTCAGTCAGATTAAAACAAAAATCAGTGAAATAAAATCCCCAAATACATTTAATTCTGTGCTCCATGTAAGGTTAGCTGAAAACTCTCACAAACTATAAACATGAATTACAATATTTTAAAAATGTTTTCTTAGAAAAGTATTCTTCTACAATATCATCAGAGTTCAAAAGTGAAAAGAATTGCTAAAATTCTAATCATATTCTTGGAAACATATGAAATAAAACATGGTGATTTTCTAATCTTATTACAATTGCACTGGTGATTTGTCATTCATTCATCCATTCACAAGTTTATTCAACACTCAGCATCTATTAGGTATTAGATACTGTACTAATCACTGATCTTAGAGTAATGAACAAAACCAATAAATATTCCTGTAGCCCTGAGTTCATGGTGCTTACGTTTTAGTGTGAAATGTTGGAAAATATGCAAAATAATTAAATATATAACATGTTAAATTATATTCGGTGCAAAAGATAAAATTAGGGACTGCTAGGCCAAAAGCAGATTACAAATGTAATCAGTCAGAGATTCATGTACCAACAAAGTGATAATGGGGGTAATTTTTAAAAGCTGAGGAGGGGAACCTTATACATACAGGAGAGAAGTAGTTCCACCATAATGGATTTGAGATGGGCTGTTGTGAGGCATCCTCTAGAAATAGCGAGGGTTCCATCAGCCACATCAGAGTGAGCTAAGGAAGGAGCAGTAGAGGTGAGTCATGGAGTACTGGAGAGAAGCAGATTTTATAAGATCTTGGATGTCATTTGTGCTAAAGGACTTGGTCTTTACATACTGAGTTGGATGGGAGAGATCGGGAGAGGTTTTAGAGGAAGAGTGAACGTGACTGACTTACTTTTTCAAAGGAACATTAACCTGACTTTCTTTAAAAACAGTATATGAAGGGAATTCCCTGGTGGTCCAGTGGTTAGGACTCAGCACTTTCACTGCCAGGGTCTGGGTTTGATTCCTCGTCAAGAACTAAGATACCACAAGCTGCGCAGCTTGGCAAAACCAAAACAAAACAAAAACAAACCCCAAACAAACCAACAAACCAGTATTTAAATTATCATTTAAAGAGATAATTGACAAAAGGTTGAGGTCTTGGGTGTGGTCAATACCCACCCAATAGCGAATCAACCAGAAAGCAGGAGAGACAGATAGGAGATGTGTTGAAATCAAAGAGGCATAAGATGATGGTAGCTTCAATCAGGTTTAATGGCAGCAGAGGTGAAGAGAAACGGGCTTTGTATTCTGAAGTTAGAACTAATAGGACTAGTATGGATTGAATGTGTGGTTGGAGAGGGAAAAATGGAACAAGGAGAAAGATAGGGGTGCCTTTCAGAGAGATAAAAAAGACTCTTGGAGGAACTTAATTAAGGGAAGAAAAGCAAGGGTTTGGGTATAGTCTGCAGTTTGCCTTCCCAAATTTCTGCTTCCAGAATATTCAGTGATACTCCATCAGTGATTTTGGCTTTCTCTTTTTCTCTGGGCTATCGCAAGTAATTCTGCCTTTCCTGGGCTTCTTTTCTCATAGTGATGTAAGAATTACTACGATTCTATTTTATTCTCAGTTGCTCATATTTTTGACATTTCTTAGTGTTCGTTGTCACCTAATGTGGCAGATTAAACAAGGCTGCCAATTCTTAACAATATTTCCATCAAAAGAAGAGTGTACACCCTGCACCTTTAATTTGTCAGGTCTTGATGAGCGCCTGGACAGATAACACACAGTTAAAGTGACATCATACCAGTCCTCAGGAAACTGGTAGCTTCTACTTCTATCTGGAATACTCTATCTGGAAGCCCTGAGCCACCACGTAAGAAATCTTACTACCTCTCAATCACCATGCAGGAGAGTCCTCAAGTAAGTCAAGTAGTGGGTAGTTTGAGCTAATCCCAGCTTTTCATTCATCCCATCCAAGGTTACAGAGATGCAAGAGTTGCTGTGTTTAGCCCTTCAGACCAGACCAACTGTCAGTTGAATACCACTGAGAGATCTTAGTTGATGCCACATGGAGCTGAAAAACAGTCATCCTGATCCCAGCCTGAATTCCTGACCCACAAAAATGTGAGGTATAATAAAAAGGAGTTTTCAAGGCTCTTATATTTAAGGCAGTTTGTTATGTGGCAATACATAACTGGAACAGATGCAGGGGTTTTGCAGGTATTTTCCATGGAGTTTTGGTTTTCTTATTCTAGTAACATTGGGAAGATTTTAAACTGATCTCTTTACTACCACAGTCTTCTTGGAATTCCTCTTATTTACTCTGGTGTCCTACACAGCATTGCTTCTCAGAAAGAAAGCCACTGTACAGCAGTGTGAAATGCACAGATTTTGGCTGTTGTAGCAATAAAGTGATAAATGCTTTGAATCAGATAGTAACATTTGGTCTGGTTTTTCCAAAAGCCAGAATATATGAATTTGGAAATCAAGATTCCAAGTAAGAATGGGTCCTCTTATTCGTATACCTAAAAATACCCTAATTTCAAAATTTTCCTTACCCTGTATTTCACATTTTATTGGTTTTGATATTTTAATTCCAAGGAGTGAAATATTTCTTTCAAAGCTCAGAATGATTCCTTAAATTCAGCGAAACATCTGGCCATTTCGGCATCTTCATGGTACTGAACCAATAGGAAAATAAAGGATTACTGTATACCTTGCTGTGATTGATCTTTTCTATCTTTAATAGGCATTGAATTACGGAAAATTATTTTCTTCATATATGAAAGATGACCATGAGAGGAGAAATATGGTGTCTTAGTGTGTTTCTTAGTGTGGGGAGAAATATGAATTTCTTTCTTAGTGTGATAAATATATATATATATTTTTTTATATATCCCTCCTTGGTCCTCTTAGGATCATCTTTATATTTGTGGAATATAGGATTTCTTTTTTTTTTTCTTTGCAGTATGCGGGCCTCTCACTGTTGTGGGCTTCCCGTTGCGGAGCACAGGCTCCAGACACGCAGGCTCAGTGGCCATGGCTCACGGGCCCAGCTGCTCCGCGGCATGTGGGATCTTCCCAGACCGGGTCACGAACCCGTGTCCCCTGCATCGACAGGCGGACTCTCAACAACTGCGGCACCAGGGAAGCCCTAGGATTTTTTAAACATGGTCTAGTGAATATTTTTATCTAAAATTTATTAAAGAAGGTTGCTCTGATATTCATAAAATTGATTATAAAATTTCCTCCAATTGTGTTGTCACTGTCCAGTATTATTATCAATGTTTTGATAGTCTAGTGATAAGACTTGAGAGATTTGGCTATACACAAGAACTATTTGTATTAGAGAACAATGACATCAGTTAGCAGGTTGGTTAAGTCCAGTCATAAAGCCAAATGTTCTTAATATCTTCTTTATGAAGATATTTTTGATCACTATTATAGGATATTTTATCCTTATTGATCAATTCTGGTTTTCAACCTTTCTATTGTGCATCTTAAATTTAAATTTTTTTTTTTTTTTTCGGTACTTGGGCCTCTCACTGTTGCGGCCTCTCCCGTTGTGGAGCACAGGCTCTGGATGTGCAGGCTCAGCGGCCATGGCTCACGGGCCCAGCCGCTCCGCGGCATGTGGGATCCTCCCGGACTGGGGCACGAACCCGCGTCCCCTGCATCGATCGGCAGACGAACTTTCAACCGCTGCGCCACCAGGGAAGCCCATTAAATTTAAATTTTTGATTTTGTATACATTTTATATTGATTTTCAAATAAATTATGCAGTGTTTTACATTTTATCCTCTTCCAATTTACTTTTATTTCATATTTCAGTACTACATTACATGAATTGCCAGCATCATTTAACACAGTATTTTCTCAACTGAACCAGTGTTTCAATTGGACAGTAATAAAACACACTCTCCTTGTTTTTTCTCCAATTTGACTAGCCTTGTTAACCTGCTCTGCCATTTTCTCCTTATCTTTTCAACCTCATAGGATATGTCTTATGAAATCTCTATCCACACTCACTCTCTAAGTGAACTTTTCTTAGAAATGAATTATGAACTAGTTTCATAATTTTAAATATCATCTAACTGCTGATGATTTAAGGACCATCTACTAAAAAAATAATAATGTATATTGCCCAGGATCCAATTTCTTGTATATTTTCTGGCTGTGATAGTTTTTCAACTCATCAGCATTTAACAAACTTTCCTAGAGTAGCATATTAAGCTAGAAGACATATATATTTTTTTGCTTTGAAATAAACTGCTTCATAAAATAATTTAATGTAAAGTGTGATATTCATAAAAGTGTCATCAAAGTATTATTTTAGCAGGCATTCCAAATAATATTAACTAAAAATGTGCCTAGTACTTTAAATAACATTTAATTGAACCATTTCAAGAAATCTGTAGATATTTTCATTAATATTTTATAGACATTTATTACAGATATTTAACAAATTAAATAATTTACTCAAAGTAACAGTGCAATGGTGTGTCTTTAATATGACTTCTCTGGTGCTTACACCTTAAATTACAGCTTAAATAAATACTCTTTCTTTTCAGTGCCTAGGATTAAGGAAAATCAACCCATAAATTATATTATATATAAATAAAATATGTATAAATAAAATATAAATACAAATAAGAAGTGTATATTAAATCAATGTATCCATTGTATAATTTAAAGACTTCCATATTCTGCCCTGAAAATTAATGTACTCTTTTCTTTATTATATTATTTTATTGTGCAGAGTTCAGAATTTTTAGGATTAAATCTCTGTCTCTTTACCAGTTCAAATAGTCCCTTAGCTATAGACAGAGTGATAATCTGGCCTGTGATGAGAAGTGAGCAGATAATGGGATCCTAGACTGTGGCTCCAGGGTTAACCAGGGTAAGATAACCTATTTCATAAGGTAAATCTGATGTATTTATTAAGTGCTTAAAGCAGCTCCAGAAGCATGTTATATGCTGTATACAGCTGTCTAGTTTTGTTCATTTTACTCTGCTTCTGGAGAAAACATTGACCACACATATGCATAGATAATGAGTATAACTAAGTCTCTTGTTTATAAAAATGGTACTATTTTTAAAAGTTATTGAAACATTTTTACAATCTGGATTTTATAAATTTACTAATTTTGAATAGGAAAACCAAGATTGTGTTCATTGCACAAGTTTTAAAATATGGAGATACAGGAGAATATCCAATGCTTCTCTCAAAAATCTTTGCATGTAATTGTATCACTGCCTTGTTTCTTTGCATGAAATCATCAGTTTTTCTGTGAGGGCACCATTATGTGGCTAATAAAACTAGCATTCTAATTGTTAAAATATGTAAAATTTCTATCGGCATTTTAGCAAGCAGGTAGACATATTCTATTTCAAAAATGCTCCTACTTCTTCATAGAGCTATTGATTACCATGAAAGCTTCTGGTAGCATGGGAAATCCTTAGACAAATGAACTGAAAACTGGTGATAAATATAGCTGAATTTGGCACAGATTAATGCAGGCAATGCACAATTTAGACTCAATAATTTACTTTTAGAATATTATTGCCCTTCAATGGACATCTCCCAAATTTTTGCCTACAAAAAAGCCCCAAAACCTTAATCAAATTTTTTCTCCTGAGAATAGCTGCAAGCATATGGGTGCGCCCAAGAGTGCAGCAAACACCTAGGACATCTTTATTGGTATCATGCCATTGAAGAGATATTTGTAATCTTTGGTGCCAAGTATTTTTTCATATCTATGAATGAGAAGGGTGAGCTCTTTGACACTGTGATATCCCACTATCATATTGAAGAATTGTCTCAGCTGTACTGCAGCTGGATTCTTTTTCCTTTTAAACTTTTAATGCATCCAGCTTATTTATTATTTTTATTTATTTATTTATTTATTTATTTTGCGGTGCGCGGGCCTCTCACTGTTGTGGCCTCTCCCGTTGCGGAGCACAGGCTCCGGACTCACAGGCTCAGCAGCCATGGCTCACGGAACCAGCCGCTCCGCGACATGTGGGATTCTCCCGGACCGGGGCAGGAACTCATATCCCCTGCATCGGCAGGCGGACTCCCAGCCACTGCGCCACCAGGGAAGCCCCTATTTATTATTTTTACCGGGATAAGAACACAACAAAATTTAAGTGCACAACGCAGTATTATTAACTGTAATTCAGCTCTTCTCATCTCTGTCAAGAGTTGTATTATTAAGTATTATATAATGTATTTTAGGATTCAAATCCTGCCTCTACTTTTTATAAGCTATGTAACAGCAAACAAACCAATTAACATTTATGAGTTTCAGTTTACTCATCATTAAAATAAATATATGACAAAGGAGCCAAGAATATACGACAGAGAAAGTCTCTTCAATAAATGATGGGGAAACTAGTCAGCCACATGCAGAAGAATGAAACTAGACCACTATCTTACACCATATACAAAAATTAACTCAAAATACATTAAAGATTTGATGTAAGATCTGAAACCATAAAAATCCTAGAAGAAAGCATAGGCAGTACACACTTCGTCATTGGTCTTAACAATATCTTTTTGGATATGTCTCCTCAGAAAAGGGAAACAAAAGCAAAAGTAAACAAGTGGGACTACATCAAACTAAAAGTTTCTGCTGCAAAGGAAATCATCAACAAAATGAAAAGATGACCTACCGAATGGGAGAGGACATTTGCAAATTGTATATCTGATAAGGAATTAATAGCCAAAATTTATTAAAAAACTCAAACAACTCAACAACATAAAGACAACAAACCACCTTCAAAATGGGCAGAGGATCTGAATAGACATTTTTTTTTTCCAAAAGAAGACACACAGATGGATAACAGGCACATGAAAAGGTGTTCAACATCATTAATTATTAGGGAAATGCAAATAGAAACCACAATGAGATACCACCTGACACCTGTCAGAATGGCTGTCATCAAACAGACAAGAAATAACAAGTGTTGGTAAGGATGTGGACAAAAGGGAACTCTTGTGCACTGTTGGTGGGAATGTAAATCTGTGCAGCCACTATGGAAAACCATATGGAAATTCATTCAAAAATTAAGACTAGAACTCACATATGATCCAACTCTTCCCCTTTTTTGTGTCTACCAGAAATCCACTTTTAAAAAATTGTTATATATATATATATATACAGTTTATATATACAGTGGAATCTACTCAGCCATTAAGAAAAGATGAAATCTTGCCATTTTGAACATGGATGGAACTTGAGGGTATTATGCTAATTGAAATACATCAGACCTAGAAAGACAAACACTGTATGAGTTCATTCATATGTGTAACAAAACAAAAGAAAAAAAGAAAAGAAAGGAAACACATAGATATATAGAACAGACTGATGTTTACCAGAGGGTAACAGGGTTGGGAGGAGGGCAAAAGGGGTAAAGGGGTCAATTGTATGGTGATGGATGGAAAGTAGACTTTTGGAGGTGACCATGCTGTGGTGTGTTGAATTATAACATGGTGCACATGAAACATATAATGTCATAAACCAATGTTACCTCAATTAAAAGTAAACCTCAAAAAATGTAGATAATATTGCCTGTTTATACTTACCTGCTAACAAGTATAATATCAAAAGGAATATTACTCATATGATTAGGTGGTAAACAATGGAGTTCTGTGAATTTATATAATATTAACCTAAATTTTTATGTTTGAGGTGTATATCTATAGCCTCTGAACTATCCTTTGAAACAGGATGCACAATAAAATATTTATATTCATGTCAGTATTATTTCTCTTAAAGCAGAATAAAATATAGAAAAATACCAAGAATTTCTGATTTTCTTCACTCGGTTGTTAACATTCTCTAGAACATTTAAAAATATCTCTTGGCCAGACTCATAGAATCATGTACTCTGCTCTAATTATTCCCTATTCAAGAGAAATAAGAATTTCATTGCATTTTATGTAGAGCGCTACAACTACTGAAATAGAAAATTTGGCATGCATTCCTAAGACAGGAGAAAGATATAAATAGAACACATTCAAATTCCTGGAAGCACAATCCTTACAAAGGGAAAAATATATATTTACAGCTATCAGGAGACACATGCTTTTGTTGATAAGATTTTATTCTTCTTACAATAATGCTTAGTTTATGTCAGTCAATCAGAATGTGTACTTGAGGTCATCAATTTAAAGATGGGGCAGCCCCAGCTGCCATATCCACCTCATACTGATTATCTATTCATATTATTTGCACAAGCAGCTTGGGTCATTCTAATAGATAAGTAGATCAAACAAGAATCATGATAAGGAGGTTAATAAGTAGTTCAACAAAAGTCAACCATATTTATTTGAACTTTCATCAAGTTATTTGAATAAATGGAAAGAGTGATGTCAGTAATACCCCAGCCTTTGTCCATTGACAAAGGTCAACAGACAGCTATCCACACACACAAAAAAATACTCCCTGGGAGAGCTCTAGAGTCCAGGAGTCTGGTTAAAAACTTCAGCAAAGTAGAACAACAGCAAAAACAACCAAAAAAAAAAAAAAAAAAAAAAAAAAAAACCCTGAAAATAACCACATAAAAAGTGAAGGAAAACCAGCTCCATTTTGCCTGGATAGTCCCATCTTTCAAGCCAGCATTGCTCAGTGTCCAGAAGCAACTCTTCAACCAAGAGTTTCTTCTACCAGAATAGGGAGAGCAGAGTGAGTAACCAGCTTCCCCAGCCTTTTGGGGCACCTTATGAAGGATCTGCTTCAGTTTCACCCCATCCAGAGACTGGCAAAGCTGAGACACATAGACATGGCTAGAAACAAGGAAGAAAAGCAAGGGATATCAGCACCAGCCAGTGTATTAGAGCCATCTTAAAAACAGCATACTGACTGGTCAGAATTCCAAATCAGACAACATATGCAGAAACCAGAGGGTTTGCATGTAGAAGATGCTAAATAGAGATTAAATTCTTCAGTACCTATGCTCAACATTTTCTCTTCTGTAGTAAGTCAGCACCACTTGTGTACTTCATGGCAGACAATACTATTTGGTTATCTAACAGCCATTTATCTCCTTCTTTGTGCAAAAAAACAACAAAAACAAAACATTTTTCTGGATGACAACAGTAACCCTACATCACTTATCCAGATACTTGCTTTCTCAGCTTGGTTTGCAAACTAGACGTGGTTTAAAAACCATACATACAAATATAAACATATTTGCTTACCACTCACACCGTCTTTGGATTTAGGCATGAAAAGTTGTGTTGAATGAAAAGACATCATAATAAGATTCAGGGCAACACACACAGTGGTGAGGAATAGAATGATTAATTTGTTGACCTTCTTTAAGATCCCCTGGTAGTAGGATAATTAAGTCTTTGTTTCTTTAGCCACTGTTAGTTGTGAATTCTGTTATTTATAATTGATATAATTCTAAATTGAATAATCAAAAATTGCTGTGCTTGTATATACTAATTTTCTTCTGAAATCATGGTTATGAATGTGTATGTTTTAAATCAATGCTGCTAATATAAATTATTCAATTTATGAACTTAATATTGTGTGGCAAATTTAGGAAATGAATAAATACATCAGGCCTGGTTCCTACTCACAGAGATCTTGCAATGTATTGTGGATATAAAAGCAAGATTGTATGTCACCTTTAAGACAAGGCTCTCTTGCTTCTTCCCAAACCCTCTCCTTCTCCTCTGATCCTGAAGGATCATGTCAATGCCTTTAAAATGATAATCTGCTCAATATTATTAGAAATGATAATATTCTAATGTGCTCACAATATTATTTTTCAAGAGGTAATATTACCCAGTATCAATAACACTGTTTCATTCAATGCCTTGAACAGAATATTGTACATTCAGACACTTCATGCATGTATTCATGCATTACTTAATTTGTTTATTTAATAGACATTGCTTGAACAGTAGTGATGGGCAGATTCTTTTTTTGGTTGTTGTTTTTTAATTAATTTTTATTGGAATATAGTTGATTTACAATGTTGTATTAGTTTTTGCTGTACAGCAAAATGAGTCAGTTTATACATATACATATAACCACCCTTTTTTTAGATTCTATTCCCATATAGGTCATTATGGGGTATTGAGTAGAGTTCCCTGTGCTATACTGTAGGTCCTTATTAGTTATCTATTTTATATATAGCAATGTGTATATGTCAATCCCATCTCCCAATTTATCCTTCCACCACTTCCCCCTTGGTAACCATAAGTTTGTTTTTCTACATCTGTGACTCTATTTCTGTTTTGTAAATAGGTTCATTTGTACCATTTTTTAAGATTCCACATATAAACAATATCATATATTTGTCTTTCTCTGTCTGACTTACTTCACTCAGTAGGACAATCTCTAGATCCATCCATGTTGCTGCAAACGGCATTATTTTGTTATTTTTTATAGCTGTGTAATATTCCATTGTATATATGTATATACATCTTCTTTATCCATCCTTCTGTCGATGGACATTTAGGTTGCTTCCATGTCCTGGCTATTGTAAATAGTACTTCAGTGAACACTGGGATGCATATAACTTTTCTAATTATGAAATTTTCTGGATATATGCCCAGGAGTGGGATTGCTGGATCATATGGTAGCTCTGTTTTTAGTTTTTTAAGAAACCTCCATGCTGTTCTCCATAGTGGCTGTAGCAATTTACATTCCCACCAACAGTGAAGGAGGGTTCCCTTTTCTCCACACCATCTTCAGCATTTATTGTTTGTTTATTTTTTTTGAAGATGACCATTCTGACCAGTGTGAGGTGATACTGCATTGTAGTTTTGATTTACATTTCTCTGATAATTATTGATGTTGAGCATCTTTTTCATGTGCCTCTTGGCCATCTGTATGTCTTCTTTGGAAAAATGTCTGTTTAGATCTTCCACCCATTTTTTGATTGGGTTTCTTTTTTTTTTTTTTTTAATATTGAGTTGCATGAGCTGTTTCTATATATTGGAGATTAATCCCTTGTCAGTCGCTTCATTTGCAAGTATTTTCTCCCACTCTCTGGGTTGTCTTTTTGTTTCATTTATGGTTCCTTTGCTGTGCAAAAGCTTTCAAGTTTCATTAGGTCCCATTTGTTTATTCTTGTTTTTATTTCCATTATTCTAGGAGGTGGGTCACAAAACATCTTGCTGTGATCTATGTCACAGAGTGTTCTGCCTATATTTTCCTCTAAGAGTTTTTTTAGTGTCTGGCCTTACATTTAGGTCTTTTATCCATTTTGAGTTTATTTTTGTGTATGGTGTTAGAGAGTGTTCTAATTTCATTATTTTACATGTAGCTGTCCAGTTTTCCCAGCACCACTTATTGGAGAGAATGTCTTTTCTCCATTGTACACTCTTACTTCCTTTGTCATAGATTAGGTGACCTTAGGTGTGTGGGTTTATCTATGGACTTTCTATCCTGTTCCATTAATCTATATGTCTGTTTTTGTGTCAGTACCATACTGTTTTGATTACTGTAGGTTTGTAGTATAGTCTGAAGTCAGGGAGTCTGATTCCTCCAGCTCCATTTTTCTTTCTCAAGATCGCTTTGGCTATTCGAGGTCTTTTGTGTTTCCATACAAATTTTCAGCTTTTTTGTTCTAATTCTGTGAAAAATGCTCTTGGTAATTTGATAGTAATTGCATTGAATCTGTAGATTACTTTGAGTAGTATAGTCATTTTGACAATGTTTATTCCTCCAATCCAATAACATGGTGTATCTCTCCATTTTTTTGTGTCATCTCTGATTTCTTTCATCAGTATCTTATAGTTTTCTGAGTACAGGTCTTTTGCCTCCTTAGGTAGGTTTATTCCTAGGTATTTTATTCTTTGTGATGCAATGGTAAATGGGATTGTTTCCTTAATTTCTCTTTCTGACATTTCATTGTTAGTGTATAGGAATGCAAGAGATTTCTGATTATTAATTTTATATCCTGCAAATTTACCAAATTCATTGATAAGCTCTAATAGTTTTCTGGTAGCATTTTTAGGATTTTCTATGCATAGTACATGTCATCTGCAAACAGTGACATTTTTACTTCTTCTTTTCCAATTTGGATTCCTTTTATTTCTTTTTCTTCTTTGATTGCTGTGGCTAGGAGTTCCAAAACTATGTTGAATAAAAGTGGAGAGAGTGGACATTCTTGTCTTTTTGATGGGCAGATTCTTGAGGGGAGTAGGCATGTTTTTAAAGGTGAAGAAGACAGAATTCCTGTCCTCTAGGAGCTCATGGTTTACTTTTACAAATTAACAAAAATGCATTGTATACTTTTAAAGTACATTATTACAAAATTAATGAAACAAAAACGGCACCACCACAACCACTACCAACAGTAATGTAACTAACTCTAATTAACTCAAGCAGAAAGACTTGCAAAGTAATTCATAACGAAAGATACATATAAGCTTAATTGTGAATATTGTGCTGCCTTTGGAAGACAAAGAAAAAGATGAAAGATCTTAATCCTATGGAAGAAACTTGAAAAATCCAATTAAGAAAAAGTATATATTTTTATGGTGTTTTAAGGATATTGGAGAGCTGTGGGGAAAAAGCAAGAATCAGATGAGCTAAAATTCCAGTTGGGAAAAAGCCATTCCTGGTGGAACTGAGATTGTTGACCGTTTTCAACCCTGGGCATATTTGTTGGGTATGAGCTTATTCGGAGGTTTTTGAAAGTCAGGGGTTGAGCTAGTTCACTAGGCTTTCCATAGGAAGAGGAAAAGCTTGTGATGGCCCTTTAGGCTGGCAATTTTTTTTTAACAATCTATAAAAGTAATAGATGCATGGTCAGTTTTAACCATGAGACATTTACAAATGATGGAAGGGTGTATCAAGCTGGGAAAGGATGAAAGAGTCTGGAAGGGTAGAGTTAAATCATATGTAGTCCTCTGATGTTTAAGAGACAAAGTACCAATAAAGGAAGAAATTGACACCAAAAACATGATCTTTAAGATATAATATTATATTTGCTGTGCACCTGAGACTAACGCAACATTGTAAATCAACTATATTTCAAATAAAAAAGCAACAAGTCAAAAATGAAAGAGCTGAGCTTTTAATCACTTACTATGATGTTATAAGCAAAAGGCTAAAACTGGAGTAAGCATAGACTCCTGTATTCTATTTTCTTAACAAGGAAAGATGCATGAGTTGGTGCATGGAAGCTTCTGTTAGTCAGTGCAGACGTGGTGGTCACCTCGCTGCTGAGGAAGCCCTGAACCAAAGCCTCAGAGAGTTTTTATGGACTGGGGGGCTGAGGGGAAGGGTGTTGAGTCAGTGGGGTAAGTGTCTTCAAGTTTTCTCCTCTTTTCCCCATAACCAGCCCTCAGCAGAGGTGCCTGAAGAGAACATATACCCAATGCATCAGATAAAGAGACTTAGAAATGAAGGTCTCAGGTCTAGAAATGAGAATATGTGAAGGGCATAACTGGACCAAGGAGCTGAGTCCTTAAGTAAAACTTGGATGCACTTTCTGTGCCCCAAGTCTGATGTGGGGAGGCAGCTTCCCAGCTGAGGCCTGCCAGGGAAAGCCTTTTAATTGCCTATTTTCAGGCTTGAAAAAATCACATATATGTTTTAAAACAGGAGCTGGACTCCTCAGACTAGATATAGAAAAAATCATGAACAAAGTTTGAGGAAAAGTACCATTGTCTTAAGTTTTTACACATTTAGAACATACATAATAAAAATATTACCAGATTTACAAATGTGACTAATAAGAGAAATTTTCCAAAATACACACAAACACACAGATAATGGTGTCAGTAATAAATAACTTTAAACTACTATGGATGTGTTAAAAGAAATAAGAAGAAATGTAGGAAAAGCTGGACCCAATGGATGTAAAGACAGAGCATTTCAAAAGACTATTAAAATATCTGTAACAGCGACAACAATAAAACAAACTGACAAAAACTGACATTTTATAATTGAAAACTGAGGTATTTGTAATTAATAACTCATTGTTTGATAGCAATGTGAGTGCAGCAAAAGATTGTATTAGTGAGTTGAAAAATTGGCTATTAAGAATAATACTACAATGAACATGAGTGTGCAGATATCTGTTTGAGATAGTGATTTTGTTTTCTTTGGGTATATACACAGAAGTGAGATTTCTGGGTTATATGGTCATTATATTTTTGTTCTTTTTAGGAAACGCCATACTGTTTTCCATAGTGGCTGTACCAATTTGTATTCAACCAACAGTGTATGAGAGTTCCTTTTTCTCCACATCCTCACCAGGACTTGTTATCTTTTGACATTTACATAATAGCCATCCTAACAGGTTTGAGGTGATATCTCATTGTGATTTTGTTTTGAATTCCTGTGACGATTAGTGATGTTGAACATCTTTTCATATACCTGTTGGCCATTTTTAGGTTTTCTCTGGGAATCCTGTTTCTGGGTATCTATCCAGAATAATTTAAATCAGGTTCTCAAAGAGATATCTGCACTCCCATGTTTATTGCTGCATTAGTCACAATAACAAAATGTGGAAACAACCTAAATGTCAATTGAAGAGATGAATGGATAAATAAAATGTGATATATACATACAATGAAATACTATTCAGCTTAAAAAAAAAAGTAAATCATGTCTCCTTTCATGGATAAACCATTGAGGATAAATCATTTACCTTTATATGAATAAACCTTAAGGATGTTTTGCTAAGAAAAATAAGCCACTCAGAGAAAGACAAAATACTGTATTATTCTACTTATATTTCTAGAAAAGAATCAAACTCCAAGAAGCAGAGAGTAGAATGGTGGTTGTCAGGGGCTGGGGGGAAAGGGAAATGGAAGTCGCTAGTTAATGGACATAAAACTTCAGCTATGCAAGATAAGTAATTTCTAAAGATCTACTGTACAGCATTGTGCCTATAGTTAATAATAGAATTGTGCATTTCAAAATTTCTTGAGAAAGTAAATATGTTACATATACTTATCAAATTAAAAAAATATTGTATACCATAATTCTCTTGCTTTACCCTCTAGATATCCTCAATAAGCAGTTTGTTGTTGATTCTCCTTCTAACATAGACTCCTAAATTCCATTATAGAATGGCTAAATCTGAGAATCTAGTTATTTCGAAAAAGTACTACATGAAGTCCCCAATGAGAGAAGAGATGTGCATGAGATATTTTATGTAAACTACGTATGTCATGAAAGAGCTTTCCAATTGTGTAATTAACATTTCCACTTGTGTAATTAACATTTGAACAAGAGTGCTTTGAGTTGTATGGCATCCGGTAAACAATATGAAGTCTACTTTAATAAAACAATAAAACCAACAATTAAGAAAAAAGTGTATTCTGGGCTTCATAGAAATTTAACTACAAGACAAAAGGACAGTGAAACATTTTAAAAAGAAAACTTAATGTGATTCTTTCTCACACTGTGTTATGACTCAGAGTGATAACAATGTTGTAATGGCAGTCAAATGAGCTCAGAGATGTATGATACTAGGGAGATCAGGAGAAACAAAAAGCCTCCTTTGCATTTAAATTTTTAATAGTGACTGTGCAGTTTGAGACTCCTTGAGTTTTTGACGTGAAGTGAAACTCTTTTATTACATCACTCTCATCTCCATTTATAAAGTTTTATAACAAAAAAAGTAGATATAGAAACTAATAATAATCTTTATTATAATATAAATACCCAGCTGAAATTTGTTGGCTATCCCTCAGGCCCAAGATATTATATTTGCTTAACAAAATATCTCTTTAATTTGGAAAAATATAGATAGATGGGTAGATTAAACAAATAGATAGATGTAGTTTTATTGTTTTAAAATAACTTTATATTTATAAAGAGGCAAAGCAGTTAAAATAAGTACTCTAAATAGATAATTTGCCTAAATTCTTAAACATTAAAATATCAAGTTTAGTTTGTCACATATAAGCAAAACTTTACTGTATTTTCTTGTTTAATATTAATTTGAGTGAAATACACTGAGAAATAATCAACTTTTTTGAGCTAAAAACAGACAGAGGATTTGTTTTACTTTTCTATTTTGCTTGGAATGTTTTAGTCTTCTGTATAGTCTTCTGAGGACTCCAAAATAAAATTTATCAAAGTCTAGATGATTTGGTTAGTGAGATGGAGGAGAAAAACTCTGATGTATCTCTAAGAAAATATAGAGCTCTACCAAACACAGGTTGAAAAACTTCTAAATTAACCTAAGCTGTCCATTTTCAGATGAGGAAAGGAAAGACAAAGTAAATTAGCTGAGGTTTTAGGGTCGATTAGATTCTTATCCAAGACTCCAGCATTTTACAAAATTTCCTGTAATGGCAGAGACTATATTGATTCATGATGTTGATAAGATCTTTTTGCAGTAAGCATTGATCTTTTATATTTTCATAGAATATCTTCCATTTAGCCATTATAAATAGTTGTTTATCTCATTTACTTATTTTAACATGATAAAAAAGAAAAATGAGATATAATAATAATGGACTTTTTTCCCATTCTCTCTACTGAGAACTCCTGGGAAGAATGGGTCACTTTGACCGAATGACCTCTGATAACATTCCTTCCTAGGTCAACATGCTATTAGTGCTCACTAGTAGAAAGACCATGGGGAGTCATTATGAAGGATGTTTCTAATCTGTTTACATTTCATATTGAAAATAAAACTGGGAATTATGGAGCATGACTGACTAGGGAGTGGACTATTTTTTTTTAATTTAATGATGTAAGTAATAAATTTTAAAGAGAGATCTCTGTTTTTGTGGGTGAGCCTATCTCCCACATATATTACTCAGAGTGGAACTTGTGTGTGAAATCTGAAACTAAAAATTCATCTAAACGTGGGAACAAATCCACAGTTTTGGAGATCTGCCTCTGATGGTCTTAGGATCAGACTTTTTCTGAGCTTGGAGTTTGTATATATCTTTTGAATTTTAAAACAATTTGGAATTAAGTTTTCTAATTGATCTGGGCCTGAGTTATCAATTCAACTTTTTTATTTTTATAAATATCAAAGTTTATGCTATAGTTTCTATTTTAATAGTTGTTTAAGACTTACTATATCACATATGAATTCTCTTTATAAAACCCCATTTTGACCAATTGACTTTTTGATTTCTGTTTTCAGTTTTTCTGGGGATTACTTCTATAATTATTACATTTATGCTATACTAATTTAAGACAGTATTTGTCAGTACACCATTATGTGATATGATGAAATTAGTACATTAGTTTGAATTGTCTCTGGAGAAGTGCATTTTCCCTTAACAGCAATCTAGTTACTTGTCTCCAGATGAACTACAAACGCTAAATAGGTGAAAAAAAAAAAGACATGGTGGTCACAGTAAGAATCTCTCAATGATTACATCTTTTCAAAATCAGGAAAGAAACATCTCCATTTTCAGATTTTGCCCAAAATTTTCCCAATCAATTTTCCATTCTGTGTATCATAGGATAATATATCATGCTCTGGTAAGTAATATTCTTAAAGTGACCCCTTTGGATTCTTTCCACATGTTTTATGCTTTTAAATGTATTAAACATGTTAAACTACTTTGTTTAGATAGTAACAGTATTTACCATTAAGAACTACGTTTGTCAAACAGTAACAAAGAACCTTCACACAATAACTAACAGTGGCTTCAAAATGTAGATGTTTATTTTTCTTCCTCATGAAAGTTTCAAGTTTGGAAATTCAGGACCTATTATGGGGTCTCTGGTCCAAGAAGTCCCCAGAGACTCAGGTTTTTGCTACCTCTGTTATTCAAATGTCCACATTAAGGATGGTTTTCATTTCAAGATCAACTCATAGCCCTAATAGGTGCTTCAGGACCAGTTACCATAAACAAAGTCTGGCAGTATTTAGGAGCAGGAAATGAAGAAAAAGGGGAAAAGAGTGCTTTACATCTTTGCTTACACGGAATTGGCCAAGACCAGAGCATACCTTACTATGAGAGATAATCTTACTATGAGAGATGGTGCACAAAGACTGAAAGCAGGCTGAGTTTATCTTGCCTTTGCCATTACTAGCTTTATGTATTTGGGCAAATCAAACATTCCTCAGTTTCCACATATATTAAATGGGAATATAATAATAGTACTATCTCAGAGTCTTATTTCATATATTTTTTAAAAAATTTTAAATTTACTAATAGATGTTTCAAACTTAGACCAGTACTTATCATATAGAGTATACTCTACCAAGTATTTAGCATTGTTGTCATTAATTATTGTTATTTCTTCTGGAAAGCTAGGTGTTAGCTATAAATTGAGGATTCCATTACTTTGGAAGAAGGAGAAATTGTAATAGGGAAATAATTAGCATTCACACACTCATTGTATAACAGAAATGTAAATTTTAAAAAAGTAATCTGTAACAGTAACATCAGTGTCTGAATTTATGTCAAAAAGGAATTTTGAGGTCATGGGCCTATTCCTCTCAATGCTCCACTCCAGTCATATAGAAATGATGGATAAATTATGAAGACAATAATCAAGTAGGCATAGCTTTGGTTGCAAACATGATAGCATTTCAGTAATTCACAAGAGGAATTATTAGTCCAGGTTCAAATCTTAGGCATATAGGCTCAAGGAATGGAAACAGGCAAATGTTTTAAAGACTTGGCTCTTATGTAGGGTTAGAGTGAATCAGAACCACTCCACATGCAGGAGGTGTGGAGGGCCAGGCTGCTTGTAGGAAAGCAGGGGTAGAGGCTAGCCCTGGAAAGTAACCCAGGAAAGACCACCACAAGTGCCAGAAACAGCAGCTCTGAGAAGTCAATTATGAGAGTGACAAGGACACAACGAGGTTTTGGTTGATATCACAAGCTAGTTCAAAGATGGCATCTACAATATCTTGATGTCATCATAGGATTAGCAGACTGACATTCTAATATAACACCATTATGGGCTGAATTGTGGTCTCTCAAAATTCATATATTGAAGCCTAAATCCCCAGTATGTCACAATATGACTATATTTGGAAACTGAACCTTTAAAGCAGTAATTCAGTTTAAATGATAGCATATAGATCTTAAATCAATATGACAGTGACCTTGTAAAAGGAGGGAATTTGGACACACAAAGGATCACCAGGAATGTATGTGCACAGAGGAAACACATGAACACACAGGGAGAAGGTGACCATCTACAAGCCAAGGAGTGAGGCCTCAGGGAAACCAAACTTGCCAACAACTTGATCTTGATCTTATAGCGTCCAGAACTGTTAGACAATACATTTCCAATTGTTTAACTCACCGAGTCTATGGTATTTTGTTAAGGTAGCCCTAGCAGACTAGTACAAATACCTTGATCTGAAGTAGAGGAACCAAAAGGTCGATGGAAATGATTATGAAAAGATAGAAATACAGTCTTCATTACAGCACATGCAGGTTAGGTCCACATCAGGTAGCAATTAGTAGAAATGCTGGGAAGAGAGAAGTGAGTAAGACAGACACAGTCCCAGCTCTTATCAGTCTTGTCTGCTAAAGAAAACAACCCATTATTTTTAATGTAAATACATACATATTAACATGTGCTGTGCCCCAAATCTCTTATCCTTTCACTTAAGTTATAGATCTATTCTAATTTGGTAAGTATATAGGCACATCATTATTTTTAATAGGTTCATTTTATGGGTATATAATAGTTTGATTAAAAATACTACTTTTTGGCAGTTAGATTGTTTCTAAGCATCACTGTTATAAAAGTTTCAAAGTATCATTGTTATAAGAGTTTCACAGTGCAGTGTTTAAGGTGCTAGATTTATTTGGGTTCAAAATTTTCCTTCTGAGAACTTTACTGCTACCAGGTTAATGTGCTTTTGGTGTATGAAAGTGGAATTGGGAAGTTTCAGAAAATGTTCAGAAATCAATCAGTGGACCAGCTCTACAGTGAGCCAGCAGTTTTAAGATGTGACAAGGTTCTTTTCAAAAAATTACTGTGAGAATAAATTTAGTCAAATATTGTATTTTTTATGAAATATCATAATATTGCCCATTGAATATTAAGGTTTTGATCTTATATTTTATACAATATTAGTAGTATATTTTCCTCATTGATTAGTATACTGAAATTCAGTACCAATGTAAAATGTGTCTTTAAATTTTTTAGTATATGTTAATAATTTTATACACAATCAAGTGTTGATTGCTACATATAAAAAAAATGTCAAAAGTCTATGATAGTAGATAGTTCTCTGAAACTATGTCATAAAATGTTTATATACTTATTAGGAAATCAAGAAACCTTGGGTAATTTTGTCTAAGTTTATAGAAAACGGAAAACAGATTCTATACATTATAAGTTGTTTCTGAATGGATTCAATTTCCTCTCTTTCTTTTCAATTTTTAAAAATATCAGGTTATATTCATTTCCAGTAAGGAGAATAATCCCAACTACAGTCAATTTTATTTACTAGTTCATGAACTATTCTATTAAAAAGGTCTTCAATTCTTCTGCCGTATATATCTTTCCATTAGAGTCTTTAAAAACATCATTCTTCTTTGAAATGTATTTCTATATATCTGACTAAAGCTTCCTGTAACAATGCAATTTCTTTTGAATATGATTTATTCCTCATGTGAACCTCTGATATGGCACACATTACATAGGCTTTGAGAGAGGGACTGGATAAGTAGAGTTTATTGACATTTTCTTGGATATATTTGTACTATTCACCTCTGGGTGTATTTTGAGCTGTGTCATTATAAGATAACTTCTTTTAGTGCAGCTAAATAATTCAGGTGAAAAAAAAAAGATGTAATTTGCAGAGGAACAGTGTTTGGTCTCCTTATTTTCTCCAAAAGCAGCAGATGTACCAGAACAAAATATACCAAGGATTTTATTTGTCCTTTCCCAGACTGGAAAAATTCAGAGCACAGTCAAGAGACCCAACAGTTAGTACATAATTAGAAAGGAGAACGAAAAGCAGACAGGCAAGACGAAAACATACAATATGTATGAAAAATTAGTTCCGTCATATGCGTTCTTTATTTTTGTTAGGTTCTTAGAATTAGCCAAGGAGCAGATGAGTAAATCATGACTTTCTGCCCAAATGTGTCTATATGCCAGAGAAGTTCAAGGAGGAGGAGAAGAACATAAGAAAGTTTTGTTATAAAAATACCATCAACCTTGTTCTGAAGTGGCTTGTTATGTGTGGTGGCATGTTTGTCTTGCAAATGGATCTCAGGCTTGTTAGCTGAACCTCTATGCTCTGTCCAATTCTGGAGCACTGTGGACAATTAGAGGGAGTTCAAGGAACTCTTACCCTCATTCCTGAGTCAAGGTAGGGATTGGCTGTCTCAGTTTGTAGTGCTAGGTTTTTAAAGTTTCAGGCTTCTACCTGGTATCTGCTGTCTTCATCTGTCTGTCTCTTTTGGAATCCTGGCCAGAAGTTCCTTCTCCACAGAATTAAGGAGGTACAATTCCAAAAAATAGGAAGTTCCACCTGAGGCCACCCCCAGAAGAAACAGTTATTTCCCACTTCAGGTCTCCAAACACGGAGCAGGTGCAAATGAAACATAGAACAGGTAACCTGGACCTGAAGGTGTTTGAGCAAAACTGCCCTGCGTTCCGGAGCAGGAGCTTTTATAAGAAAGCTCTGTATACCGAACGCTTTGACTCAGCCTTTTGTGAGTGGAGTTTTCACGCCAGGGATGCGTGGGTACCTCTGTAATGCCACGTGTTCCAGGAATCTTGATGGGAGCAGTGGTTTCCCTCTGGGAGGTTTGATTTACACTCCAGCATGTTTTGTGTGAAGGTGTGTCTGCATGCGTGTTCAGGTGTAGGTGAACCCGAGGGTGCAACTGAAGGTGATTTAAACCACAGTACAGATGCTTAGTAGTTTAGGGTCTTGAGCCACTGTCAAAATCTTGCTTCACAAACAGTATCCTAAGAAAGCAAGCTTAATGGGCACTAGGAAGAGGGGAATGTGGTGAAAAAAAATCCCCAATGTAATAGGGTGAATCTTTTCATCTGGGAAATTTCTCTAACATCAAAGCTGAAAATATAAATGAAGTTGGGAATCTACTGAGCAGTATTCTAGAGGGAAATTAGCACTCTCTTGACTGTGCTGTTAAGAATTCTCCAGGTCCAAGGAGTGATCACCTTAAAATAGATAGCGTTAAGATTAAGACAGTGTTTGCCTTTATGCTGTCTTTCTGAGTCTCCATATTTCAAACTCTAGGTGTTTTTACTCATTCCATGTTATGATACTGGCAAGTCACCCCACAAAAAAGAGTGTGTATAGTTGACTAGAAAAAGTGTTTGAAGATGGAGAAAGCTGTTTCCTGAAGCAGAAAATATAGTGTGGTATTGAGATGCCGAAAATATAAAGATCAAGAAAAAAGTATCAGAACAGAAGCAGAAGGGTTTAGCAATAAGATGGACATGCGGGCACAGTGGCAGAAGGGGAGGGTGGGACGAATTGGGAGATTAGGACTGACATATATACACTATCATGCGTAAAATAGATAGCTAGCAGGAACATGCTGTAAAGCACAGGAAGCTCAGCTCAGTGATGACCTAGATGCGTGGGATGGGGGGAGGTGGGAGGGAGGTCCAAGAGGGAGGGGATATAAGTATACATACAGCTGATTCACTTCATTGTACAGCAGAAACTAACACAACATTGCAAAGCAATTATCCTCCAATCAAAATAAAATAAAATAAAATAAGATGGAAAGTGAATATAATAATGAGACATCAAGGAAGAAGGGATGACGAGTGGATCTATACTGCAAATGTGTAAATGCTATAAAGAGGCAGGAATACTGACAGCCACTCTGCAGAGAAGGGGCAGTAGCACATTGCATTGCTGGAGTGACGTGGTTTGGGATAGGTTGTTATTATGTTCAACTTGGAGAGAAGACGGAGCTCACCCAAAATTCGGCTTGGATTTTGAAACTGATGACAACACACACACACACACACACACACACACACACACACACACACACACACACATACACCAAGATGGTACGTAAAGGTTTATTATTTACACAACTGATGTCTCCAGGGAGGGCAGGACAGGCACCTCAAGCAAGTATGACATGTCTTGAGGGAGCAAGGAAAGGAGACTGGCTTGATTGTGGTTAGGGGCTGAGTTTGGGATGAGTGGAATTTCAATCCAATACAGCCCCAAAGGAGGGAGCACCCAGGCTTTCTTATCAGCTTGCCACAGTGGGAAAATATATAATATACTAGACAAAAGATACCAGAAAAATATTCACAACAAATTTGCAGTTAGAAAGAAAACAAAATTAGTGTAAACCAGTTTTATTTCCAAACTTTTTTTTTTTAATTATTTATTTATGGCTGTGTTGGGTCTTCCTTTCTGTGCGAGGGCTTTCTCTAGTTGCGGCAAATGGGGGCCACTCTTCATCGCGGTGCGCAGGCCTCTCACTATCGCGGCCTCTCTTGTTGTGGAGCACAGGCTCCAGACGCGCAGGCTCAGTAGTTGTGGCTCATGGGCCTAGTTGCTCTGCGGCATGTGGGATCTTCCCAGACCAGGGCTCGTACCCATGTCCCCTGCATTGGCAGGCAGACTCTCAACCACTGCGCCACCAGGGAAGCCCTATTTCCAAACTTTTTAACAAGCTGTTAAATGTACATAATGGTGATAAAGTAACTAAAATATTAAATATGTAACTATACACAGCATATGAATTGTATATCATAATATTAAATAGAAAGGTATTAGTACTATATACATTATATTGATAAAATATATGTGGCTGATTATAGAAATTAGATTACCAAGGTTTATAAATGTTTGATCAAATTTTCTGTTAGCCAATTTGTCAGGACTCAGGCAGTCCCACACTCTACTTGCTTTTGGCAAGGAAAATGAGAATAGTCTATATGAAGATCAGTTTGACAATGAAGTCAAATAAATTGTAGAATGACTGACTCAACCATTAAGAAATAATCTGATAGATTTCAAAATTATGGATATGTGGCTCTGTCTAAATTGGAAAAATATTATTCAAGGGTAGAAAATTGGCTAGATAAAATATACGATCATATTAAGGGATAATATTCATTCATTAAAACTATAGATCACCAAGGCTTCCCTGGTGGCGCAGTGGTTGAGAATCCGCTTGCTGATGCAGGGGACGTGTGTTCGTGCCCCGGCCCGGGAAGATCCCACATGCCGCGGAGTGACTGGGCCTGTGAACCATGGCCACTGAGCCTGCGCGTCCGGAGCCTGTGCTCCGCAACGGGAGAGGCCACAACAGTGAGAGGCCCGCACACCGGAAGAAAAAATAAAACTATAGATTACCTTGGGCACCAAGTATATAGACACTGAATTTAAAATTGGAGGGGTTAATATAGGTAGATTTGGTTCATTTGGAGGGGGAGTAGATAATTAATTTTGATGTCAAATTCCAATCCTATGTCTATGTAGCATCTAATGCTACAAAAAATAAATCCTTTCTATAGATTAAACCAATGGAGTCAACATAGCTGAAACTATTCTCTGAGTATACTGGTTTAATTGATTTTAATACTTGTTAGTGTAAGGGAATCTGAATTTCTTTCTAATGAAGACATGATGATTTATCCTAATCTACCATAAATTAAGAAATCACTATTGCTAAAAATAAAGAATGTGAACTTTTTGACTTTGTATTTTTTAAAAGTGCTGAGGAATTTTCTTAAATCAGTATTAACAGATTTTTCTATTTTTCAAGATACAAAAGAAACTATCAATGGAAAATATTTAGTTTTTATAGTAAAAATGTATACTTTCTTTTTTTAGTAAGCATATTTCAAGATGAACACTATATATTTACATTTATTTAAATATTTGTAAGCTCACAGAAAGTAAACTTGCTTTCTGGGTAAATGTGAATTTTGCTACCTCCCATATTATATTGTTTAGAGATTGAATCTTCTGGAATCAGAAAGTAACAGGCCCCTGAATATGGAGAATCTCATGGTATCTAGCTTTTACCCCTCCTTGAAAATTCAAAAAAAAAATGATGCCACATATGCAGATTTACTTTATTTTTTGGCTTCTTTCTCTATTAGTGATATTACATGCAACAACTTAATTAGCTGGATAGAACTGCCTTGTATTTTGTAAATGCAGCACTGGGACAACATTTTGTACAATTTGCTGAAAGAGATAAATTGCAATTAAGCAAATGTAGTTTTTATTACAGTGCCAATTTTTCACACTGATGGAGTTAAGTTTGCACCAACATGCCCATTCAATTCCTTCTTTTCAGGAATTTCAATCCAATACATCAAATCTGACTTTTCCCAGCACTTGGCAAACAATGTCTCTGGCAACATGAAATTTGCTCAGTATGATTTTACAAAGAACTTGAGGAAGTGGAATTGGAGACTAAAAAACCAGGATGTCAAATAAGATAAATAGAGGTGCTGAAGTAAGTTTATATAAATGCTATAATTTTAAAAGTATTTTTATAATATACTATTTAAATTTTATATTATATGCTTTGATAACTGAAACCTTTATATGTGCTTAATAGAATTTTTGTGTATATGAAGCATATGTCTTAAAGCTATTCAAAAATATAATAAGACAAAAATGCTGACATTTCATGTGTAAAGTCCTAGAAAGTTAAAAATACTTTCAGTTATTAAGCAAATAAGTAGTGTAGATTTTTACATTTAAAACAAATAAGGAATACTTTCAGTTTTGTTATTATTCATAGAATCATATAATTCTTGTCCCTTCAAATCCAGGGACCATAGATATATGTATATAGAGTAAAATGTTGAATATTAAATCCTTTGAAAATTTTAAGGGAAAAAAACTGTAAAGAAAAATAAGAACTATACACTTTGGAAGAAAAACAAAAATCTGAAGTTACTTTAGTATGAATAAAAGCAGGTAGATTCTAGAAAGAAGTGGAAATTTGTTAGAACTGAATAGCAGAAGGTGGACATCTTGTCTTTAGCAGTGTTTTGCCTGAAGGCACACTGCAGTTCATTCCACAGGCAACAGCTAAAATTCTGATAGAATATCCATGATCACACTGGCTTAAAGAAATAGAAGAAAGAGGTGGGACCACCACAGATGCTTCAAAGGACAGGGAGCACCCCCAGAAAACAGTTGGAGACAGGGAATCATGTATTCTGTGTATAAACTCAAAGTCTAATGTTCTTTGGCTAATCCCTGAACCACTTATGCATGGGATGTAACTAAAACAGCTCAGCTATGGATAAAATATCTAAATTGTAATTTAAGTTGTTGACCAAGAGACAGCATTTCCAGATTAAACCAAATCAATTCATTTGCCTGCTAAAACAAGCAAACAAATGAGAGTACCAATACTACTTAGTGAATTATAACAGAATTCACAGAGGTCTAATTCACAAAGTACAGGATTCAATTTAGAATTACCAGGCATACAAGAAACAGAAAAATGTGTCTTACTCTCAAGAAAAAAAGACAACATATATCAACAATACAATAACCCAAAGTTGGAATTATCAGATTAAGATTTTTACACATGTACATTTAACTATGCTTAATACTGTAAAGGAAAATATGCTCACCATGAGTGAAAAGGTGTGAAAATTCAAAATTCTAGAAGTGGAAATACATCTGAAAAATATTACTGATTGAGCTCAAGAGCACAACAGGGATTGTATTAGTTTGCTAGGGTTGTCATAACAAAGTACCACAAATGGGGTGGCTTAAACAACAGAAATGTATTGTCTCCTAGTTCTGGAGGCTAGAAGTTCAAGATCAAGGTGCTGCAAGGATTGGTGCCTCTAGGGGCTCTGAGTAAGAATCTGTTGCATGCCTCTCCTTTAGCTCCCCAAGTTATCAGCTATTTTCACATTTCTTGACTAGTAGTGGAAGCATTACACCCATCAGCCTTTGTCTTTCCTGTATGTGAGCCTGTGTCCAAAATTCCTCTTTTTATAAGGACAGCATTCATATTGGATTGGAGCACACTCTAATGACCTTAATTATATTTATCACCACCCTGTTACCAAGCAAGGTCACATTCTGAAGTGCTAGGTGTCAGGACTAACACATAAGGATTTTCAAGGGGACACAGTTTAACCCATAAGAGGTTTGATGGAGGAAAAAGTCAAAAACATAAAGATAGATTAATGGAAATTATCTGATCTGAAAAAAAGATAAAATGTTGGAAAGAGGAAACATAAGAGAATGACACCTCATGAAACTTTTGGACAATATCCAAAGATCTAAAAAGAACGTAACAAGAAGTTCACAAAGAGAGAAGAGGAAGAAAGAATGTGGCAGAAAACAAAGTATTTAAAGAGATAGTTAGTGGCTGATTATTTCACAAATATGGTCTAAGATAAGAATTTACAGGTTTATGAAGATAAGCAAGCCCCAAGAAGAATAAAAACAAATGAAACAAACATATGTATGATGCTGAAAAACAAGGGTAAAGAAAATCTTGAAAACAGCCAGGTTAGAAGAGCACACTACATGCAGAAGAACAATACTTTGAACAACAAGTGACTTGAATACAGTAAGTATCCATCAGTGCATACTAATCTTAACAAAAAATGAATAAATTAATATATTAACTGAGAAGATAAAGATTTTCCTTAAAGTAGAATTCCAACTGATATTATATGGAAGATGACAGAAATAGTTCCAATTTAGACATCATTATAGTAATAGATGATACAGTTGAAAGCTAAAGTTAATGGATATAGGCATGCCAAAGAACATGTATGGTAGTGGCATATCTATATATCTATATTGATTTATTTATTTCCAAGGTTGCATGGTGGTAATGGACCGTCATTTTGGGGGAAGGTATAAACTAGGACATTTTAGAGTGATACTGCATAGACACACATTATAGATGATAGGGAGAGAGGGAGAGAGAGAGAGGGAGAGAGGTGTTGGAACAAATATGGCAAAATAGTAACAATTTGGATATGTAGGTGAGAGAAATTTGAATTTTCTGTGTACTGAACTTTCAACTTCTTGTAGGTTGCAAACTATTTTTTAAAAGAAAATTAATTTTTCCAGTATCATGAATGAAGAAAAGGACCTCAATATAGATGTTCAAGATATCAATAGCTTTTCACAAAACAATTCTCACAAAGAATTATACATATCCTTTGAAAAATACAGCCCATAAAATCTGGCAGAGGAAATAGAAATAAAATAAATTTTATAATTTGTGAAGAAATTAATTCCATCAATTCAAAATCTTTCCACGGAGAACATCTCATGGCTAAAGGGCTCCTTTGAGAACTTCTTTTAAATATTTAAGGAAGAATTGACTCTAAACTTACAAAAATGATTTCAAATAATAGAAAGTATGGAAGACTTTCTAAATCTTCTTATGAGTCCAGCACAATCTTCCTACCAATAGCCGATGAAGACTTCACAAGAGAATACGGGCAATCTCTATCATGAACTTAATTATAAAAATCCTTACATATTAGCAAATCTATCCAATGATATAAAAAGTTAATACATTATGATTAAATAATATTTATTCCACAAATTCAAGAGACTTCAACATTGAAAATTTAATTAATATAATTAATCATAATAGCAAAAGAGCAGAAATTGCAGTAAAATTTTCATAAAATTTAGCTTTCTCAGTAACATATTAATTTAAGGGAATTATCTCAATCTGATAGAGGATATCTATAAAATAGCAAGCTCAGTGGCAAAAAAAATTGAATATTATTTCATTAAATTTGGTTACAGTGATCTCATCTAACAAGAGTAATATTAAGAAAGGAAAACTAATACAGTAAAATTAAATTATGTTCATTAACCATATGAGAGTGAAAGAAGCAATAGAGATAGTAGACATAACAATTCTTGATGCACAACATCTGAAAAAAGACTCCTATCTCCAATATATAAGAATACATGTACCTAAATTAAAAAAGAGATAATCCAATAATGTTCAAAATGAATGAACAAGAACTTTACCAAAAAAGCTCAGCAGAGGGTCTCGGAAATGTTGCATAAAGTACTGATTGGCAGGAAAATACAATTTAAAACCAAATTATGATATCATGTGGCTAAAATAGAAAACACAGTATTTGTGAGGAAACAGAGTAAGAGAAGCTCTAACTGCACACCCTCCCACGGCTGTGGGAATACAGATTGGTACAACTGATTCTGGTAGTGTCTCTTAAAGCTGTGTGTGTGTGTTTGTGTGTGTGTGTGTGTGTGCATTTATCATAAAATTTGAACTGGTACCTCATAGATTGATTATTTCCAATCCTTTGATGTTATATGCAATGATTCAATCAATTGTCTTAAAAAGTGGGCTTCCCTGGTGGCGCAGTGGTTGAGAGTCCACCTGCCGATGCAGGGGACATGGGTTCGTGCCCTAGTCCGGGAAGATCCCACATGCCGCGGAGCGGCTGGGCCCGTGAGCCATGACCGCTGAGCCTGCGCGTCCGGAGCCTGTGCTCCGCAACGGGAGAGGCCACAACAGTGAGAGGCCCGCGTACTGCCAAAAAAAAAAAAAAAAAAAAAAGATACTATGCCTGTCCTTAAATGTAAAGGTAAAAGTTGTGTGTGTGTGTGTGTGTGTGTGTGTATCAGACTATTGATAGAAATATATTTAAAATCTAGTCTCCCACAGGAAGAATAAGGATCTGCTAAAATCTCCCGGTTTTCAAAAGCCTTTGATTTTGTGTATGAGCACAGAAAAAATATTATACCATGATATTAGAGAGAATTACAATTTTCCCAAAGCGTGAAGATAATGCTAGATCAAGTAATGAGCATAGTAGTAGATACCATACAGTTTAGGTAAGCAGAGTGAAATGGAGTGAAATAAACCCAGCTCACCTGGCTTTTTATCACTTCTCCTCTAGTTGGGTGTGTGATGTACTACTTATTCTTGACGTCATTTCCCGCATCTCTAAAATTAGAGGATGCGATGCACTCACAGACTTTGGGATGTCCCAATCCTTGTTAGTCTAGAGCTCGTTCCACTGTCTACCTAACTCCCCAGCATGTAGACAACAATGAAAGTCTGCTTTGATTGCAGCCAGTATGTGTCATCAACAAAACTTGAAGGGTTTGCTCCTGTCCTATCCCTGTATCTTCAGACCCTACCTCCCCTAGGTAAGCTCTGGTAAACTGCTAGGATTACAAAAGTCACTTGATAGATGTGCCAATTAACTCAATGGTGGTAATCATTTCACAATGTATACATATATTGTCATCACATTGTACACCTTATCAATCACATTGTACAACTTAAATATATATAATTTTTATTTTTCAGTCTTACCTTAATAAAGCTGGAGAAAATTTAAAAAGAAGAAAAGGTCATAACTTGAAAAGCACTGTTGTATTAGCTATTATCATGAATGTTTCAGTATTGAGGGACTATGCTATTCTCCCCCTAGCAAAACACTTTTCAAGATGATCCTGAAAAGTTTGTCTTTGCACTTCTTGTGTATGTTTGTGACCATGACAATTAAAGATTGAATGTATAAATGTTGGTCTTGCTGCATGGACTCAGTTTAGTTTGCGATATCTGACTTTCAATGGTTTGATAGCTCGGGGAAGTCTTTTGTTCAGCAATGACAGTTTACTAGTAAATGTTCACAGTGCTACGTTTGCTCTAAAATGTTATGGTTTCAGCTGCAATTCCATGCAGTAATCAGTTTTGCATGTTTAGTAGCATGTCTTATATGAGTCATTTAGATGCAACTTCTTGCAAATATAGGCTTGATTTGGCATAAGAGAAAACCTGTAATGTATGTAAAGCTTCATGATAATGCAGGGCAGAGGAAAATCAAGTAGAGGCAGTTGTGTGATTGCACAGCAATGTGTTGATTAGTAGGAAAACAAATTAAAATACACTGTACCGTAAATACTTGCTTTGCTTTAAAAAAACTCTGTCAATATTCCTACAGTGGTTTTTGAAGTGATCTTACTTCACTTGGATATTACAAGCAAAAAAGGGCAAAGGTGTAACTTGAGTTAAGTTCTTCCTGGCTATGCTTTTTAGTAATAACTTAGGTAGTTATTATATCCTTATATTCATAGGACTTCCTGATTTATAGTTAGTGCATTTATTATAGTTTCTTATTTCCTTGAAGCAAATTAGATTCATTAGTTCAAATAAAATTGGTTATTTTTGTGAATCTAAGAAAAGAAAAAATAAAAATAAATCAAAACAATTTCCTCTGCAGGTCAAAAATGTGCTTGTAAGCTTTAAACCAAATTGCATGGGATTATAAAATATGTTTTATAATTTTAAATTAGCTTTAAATTTACGTGCATGCATATGGTAAACATTAAAATATGTTAGAAAATGCACACACACACACAGAAAACATTTTCCTATTCCTCTAAATCTTCATTTCTTCTCCTCAGAGATGATGTAATGTTTTTATAACATTTACCCTTAAAAAAATAAAATCTGGAGTCATACTGAATAGGTTTTAATTCAGATAAAATAGTAATAGTGATAGTTATACTAATGTAGTAATATCAGAAACAGCATTCAAATTATATGGATCCTGTAGTAATTTCCAAAGAACTATATGAAGTTTACATAGGTGACAAGCAGTATTTAAAATTCATAAAATAACAAATGTAAGATATCAAGGATATTGTTCAAAATACCCAGGACTTGAAATCATTGTTGTTTTACCAAATTATTTGATCAATTTTATTTTGATTATATAAAATAAAATATTTCTTATATGGAGAAGTTGCTTTTCTCTATCCCAGGTTAATTGCTGTACTCCTTTCATGGCAAGGACCACTGCTTGAATCTACAATATACTGTCCCGGGCCATTTTATATCTTTACAAGTAGAGTCTAGATTTGGGGGAACAAGAAAAATGCTTTGCTGGTCCCATTATATGTTACATGATATTTTCTTAATTCACCTCTCATTGTTGTATGTTAATAATGTTTTAAATAAATCTATTCTCACAAGTAATGTCAGTAAGCATTTTGTTCAGTCTCTCCTTTTGACTATGAGCTAGAGTTTCTTTGGAACTGGGCTATTCGATATAGTGATTTTCAGCCATGTGTGGCTTTAGAACAAGAGAAATTAGGCTACTATGAATTTAGAAGGGCTGGTAAGTACAAAATACAAGCTAGATTTCAAAAACTTCATACCAAAAAAAGGCTATAAAAATATCATTTATATTCTATGTTGCTGTTTAAATGACAATACTTTGGAAACATAAGGTTAAAATACATTATTAAAATTAATTTCACATTGTATGCATAATATATCTATACACATGTATATATGTGCATATATAATATATTCATGAATATGTAATATTGTATGTATACATGCATATATTTAGCTAGAAAAATGTATGTCATATTTGGAGCTCAATTTATTTAACTATAATTATTTTGTCCCACATTTTAAAATGTTATAGCTTTAAAATAAAATTTGAAATTTGCAGATTGAAACTCTAAATTTATTTTCTTTCTTTACCTGTTAATCATGGCATTATGTCTTTCCTATTGATGGAACATTTTTCCATACATTTTAGAAAATGTTTATCTTGTTTCCTGTAAAAAAAAATTCTTTTGTTAAGATGTGATAGCATTTTCTTAATAGATTATTGTAGTCAACACTGACTCTTCATACTCTGTGTATGGTGTAGCTCTTTTGTTCAGATGTCCCCTAAAAATAGTTATTTTTCAAAAATAACTTATGTATCTTCAGTAAAAATATAAAACACCTCCAGCACAGGTATTTTGTATTATTTGCTCTTCCTATTAATACATGAAATGTGAATCCTTGAATGATGACTTGTACACATATATCCTAAACTTATAGGATAATAACTCCAATGAGGTATTATTTTTTCCCCAGAAAGGTGATCTCTTTGTTCAATGACCTGCCTCATTGTTACAGCAGAATTGAAAGAGATTCTTTCCAAACTAAAATATCAAAGTGTTAACCTGTCAAGGTCTTTGTTATTTAAGAATATGAGGAAGGGGCTTCCCTGGTGGTGCAGTGGTTAAGAATCCACTTCCCAATTCAGGGGACATGGGTTCAAGCCCTGGTCTGGGAAGATCTCACATGCCGTGGAGCAACTAAGCCCAGGCACCACAACTACTGAGCCCGCGAGCCACAACTACTGAAGCCCATGCACTCTAGGGCCAGTGTACCACAACTACTGAACCTGCGCACCTAGAGCCCGTGCTCTGCAACAAGAGAAACCTCTGCAATGAAGAGTAGCCCCCACCGCAACTAGAGAAAGCCCACACACAGCAACAAAGACCCAATGCAGACAAAAATAAAATAAATAAATTTATTTTACAAAAAAGAAATTGAGGAAATAAATCCTGTGTGTGAGGCTGCCTCCCTCTCCAGGGATAATAAACAATAGAGTGTTTTGTTGACTGACTCACAATTAACACTCTATGTTATAGCTCTGGGCTCTAGAAAATCATGATGCCTTCCTTACATGTTTTGAAAATAGAGCACAGTAATACATGTGTAGGAAAATCTAACACATCCTATGTTGCTCTGTGATGATCACTTTAGTACATTTTTAAGTATCAAATATCAAGTTATTTCTCAAATTAAGACTTGTTTTGGTGCTTTGGCTCTACTGATGCCTTAAACTCATGCTTGGGTTCCTATCAGTCAATGGATCAATATGTGTGACAAGATGTGGTGGTCTGAGGCTGATAAATTCCCTGACACAAGAAGATGTTCAGAAAGGGACTTGAACTAGACTTCTCATCAGATATAGATTAAGAGTGTACATAGTACATTAAATTCAGAAGAGTTTAGTGAGAGTTATTTAATGTAGTTTTAATAATTTCGTATAGCTGAATATTGTCTCATGTCTTTCTGATCATATTCCTTGTCAGGTTTGAAACAAACATGGCTTGAGAATTTCCCTAAGAGATTTTTATTGTTATATTCCTGCAAGTGTTTTTTAACATTATCATATTAATACACAGATATTATACTTACTTTATTACATGAGATATATTTGATGGCAAACACAAATATTAATTGGCTACTGACATTTTGTCAACTTCAAAAGAATTACTGTTCTTCAAAAGTAATCTCTATACATAAAGAAAGGATTTTTTCACTTCCATGTTCTCTTTCAGTTACTGGTAAACTAGGTATAACTTGCCCTTGGCAAGATTTACTATGTCTGCTTGGGCAGTTTCTCTACATAATTTTAATTTTTTTCTTCTTTTTTTCCCACAAATGCTATGACAGAGAGTCCCAAAGATGAAGTCTGTCAAATTAGAGTCTGATTGTCCACAGGCAAATATGCCAAACAAAAATAACTCAGGACAAGTTTCTTGAATCATTGATTTTTTAAATACCATTTTAGTTATAATCCAAACAAAATATGATGCAAAGAAAAGTTCCATTGGCATTAAAAACTCGACATCAAAAAAAAATCATACATGAATCACACATAAAACTTTGTAACCTCCACACCAGCGTAAGCAAGGAAAGCCACACACTCTGCTCACAGAACAGCAGTAAGCATGTTTCCCTGAAAATATTTGATAAACATTTTCCAACATGTCAAAATACTATGAAACTGTCATTTTTATTTTTTGAGGTATTATTTACGAAGGGTAAAATGCATAAATTTTAAAGGCAAATTCAATGAATTTTATACCCATGTAACAATATCCAAAACAAGCTGTAGAATAGAAATGTATAGCCTGAATTTTTTTCTCAAATTAATGTTTAGAGATCCATCCATGTTCTGGCATAATTCATTTTGTGCTACTGTGAGATAATTGGAAGAATGATGTTTTATTGTTGTGCAATATTCCATTGTGTGAAGATACCACATTAGTTTTCCTTTCTCCTTTTCATAGACATTTAGTTTGTTTAGAGCTGTTTAATGAATAAAGCTGTTGTGAAGATTTTTGTGGACTTGTGCACTCATTTCTCTTTTTTAAAATATTTTTAACATCTTTATTGGAGTATAATTGCCTTACAATGTTGTGTTATTTTCTGCTGTATAACAAAGTGAATCAACTATACATATACATATATCCCCATATCCCCTCCCTCTGGCATCTCCCTCCCATCCTCCTTATCCCACCCCTCTAGGAGGTCACAAAACACTGAGCTGATCTACCTGTGCCATGCAGCTGCTTCCCACTAGCTATCAATTTTGCATTTACTAGTGCATATATGTAAATGCCACTCTCTCACTTCATCCCAGTGGCCACTTCGTGCCACTCTCTTACCCTGCCCCCTCCCCATGTCCTCAAGTCCATTCTCTATGCCTGTGTCTTTATTTCTGTCCTGCCGCTAGGTTCTTCAGAACCACTTTTTTTCTTTTTACATTCCATATATATGTGTTAGCATATGGTTATTTGTTTTTCTCTTTCTGACTTAACTTCACTCTGTATGACAGACTCTAGGTCTATCCATCTCATCACAAATAACTCAATATCACTTCTTTTTATGGCTGAGTAAAATTCCATTGCATATATGTGTCACATCTTTATCCATTCATCTGTTGAAGGACACTTAGCTTGCTTCCATGTCCTGGCTATTGTAAATAGTGCAGCAATGAACATTGTGGTACGTGCCTCTTTTCGAATTATGGTTTTTATATGTGTTAGCATATGGTTATTTGTTTTTCTCTTTCTGACTTAACTTCACTCTGTATGACAGACTCTAGGTCTATCCATCTCATCACAAATAACTCAATATCACTTCTTTTTATGGCTGAGTAAAATTCCATTGCATATATGTGTCACATCTTTATCCATTCATCTGTTGAAGGACACTTAGCTTGCTTCCATGTCCTGGCTATTGTAAATAGTGCAGCAATGAACATTGTGGTACATGCCTCTTTTCGAATTATGGTTTTCTCAGGGTATATGCCCAATAGTGGGATTGCTGGGTTATATGGTAGTTCTATTTGTAGTTTTTAAGGAACCTCCATACCGTTCTCCATAGAGGTTGTATCAGTTTACATTCCCACCAACAGTGCAAGAGAGTTCCCTTTTCTCCAAACCGTCTCCAGCATTTATTGTTTGTACATTTTTTGATGAGGGCCATTCTGACCGGTGTGAGGTGAAACCTCATTGTAGTTTTGATTTGCATTTCTCTAATGATTAGTGATTATGAGCATTCTTTCATGTATTTGTTGGCAATCTGGATATCTTCTTTGGAGAAAAGTCTATTTATGTCTTCTGTCCGTTTTGTGGTTGGGTTGTTTTTTTGATATTGAGCTGCATGAGCTGCTTGTAAATTTTGGAGATTAATCCTTTGTCAGTTGCTTCGTTTGCAAAATTTTCTCCCATTCAGAGGGCTGTCTTTTCATCTTGTTTATGGTTCCCTTTGCTGTGCAAGAGCTTTGAAGTTTCATTAGGTCTCAGTTGCTTATTTTTGTTTTTATTTCCATTTCTCTAGGAAGTGGGTCAAAAGGATCTTGCTGTGATTTATACCATACAGTGTTCTGCCTATGTTTTCCTCTAGGGGTTTGATAGTGTCTGGCCTTACATTTAGGTCTTTAATCCATTTTGAGTTTATTTTTGTGCATGGTGTCAGGGAGTGGTCTAATTTCATGCTTTTACATGTAGCTGTCCAGTTTTCCCAGCACCACTTGTTGAAGGGGCTGTCTTTTCTCCATTATATATTCTTGCCTCCTTTATCAAAGGTAAGGTGACCATATGTGCAAGGGCTTATCTCTGGATTTTCTATCCTGTTCCACTGATCTACACTTCTGTTTTTGTGCCAGTACCATACTGTCTTGATTACTGTAGCTTTGTTGTATACTCTGAAGTCTGGGATCCTGATTCCTCCTGCTCTGTTTTTCTTTCTCAAGACTGCTTTGGCTATTCGAGGTCTTTTGTGTTTCCATACAAATTGTGAAATTTTTTGTTCCAGTTCTGTGAAAAATACCATTTGTAGTTTGATAGGGATTGCATTATATCTGTAGATTTCTTTGGGTAGTATAGTCATTGTCACAATGTTGATTCTTCCAATCTAAGAACATACTATATCTCTCCATCTGTTTTTATCCACTTTAATTTCTTTCATCAGTGTCTTATAGTTTTCTGCATACAGTTCTTTTGTCTCCTTAAGTAGGTTTAATCCTAGGTATTTTATTCTTTTTTTGCAATGGTAAATGTGAGTGTTTCCTTAATTGACCTTTCAGATTTTTCATCATTAGGGCATGGGAATGCAAGAGATTTCTACGCATTAATTTTTTATCCTGCTACTTTACCAAATTCATTGATTAGCTCTAGTAGTTTTCTAGTAGAATCTTTAGGATTCTCTATGTATAGTATCATGTCATCTGCAAACAGTGACACTTTTACTTCTTTTCCGATTTGGATTCCTTCTATTTCTTTTTCTTCTCTGTTTGCTGTGGCTAAAACTTCCAAAACTCTGTTGAATAATAGTGGTGAGAGTGGGCTAACTTGTCTTATTCCTTATCTTAGTGGAAATGGTTTCAGTTTTTCACCATTGAGAAGGATGTTGGCTGTGGTTTTGTCATATATGGCCTTTATTATGTTGAGGTAAGTTCCCTTCATGCCTATTTTCTGGAGGGTTTTATCATAAATGGGTGTTGAAATTTGTCAAAAGTTTTTCTGCATCTATTGAGGTTATCATATGGTTTCTATCCTTCAATTTGTGAATATGGTGTATCACACTGATTGATTGGCATATGTTGAAGAATCCTTGCATTCCTGGGGTAAACCCCCCTTGATCATGGTGTATAACCCTTTTAATGTGCTGTTGGATTCTGTTTGCCAGTATTTTGTTGAGGATTTTTTATTTATATTCATCAGTGATACTGGCTTGTTGTTTTCTTTTTTTGTGACATATTTGGCTGATTTTGGTATCAGGGTGATGGTGGCCTCATAGAATGAGTTTGGGAGTGTCTCTCCCTCTGCTACATTTTGGAAGATTTTCAGAAGGATAGGTGTTAACTCTTCTCTAAATGTTTGATAGAATTTGCCTGTGAAGCCATCTGGTCCTGGGCTTTTGTTTGTTCGAAGATTTTTAAACACAGTTTCAGTTTCAGGGCTTGTGATTTGTCTGTTTATATTTTCTATTTCTTCCTGGTTCAGTCTCAGAGCATTGTGCTTTTCTAAGAATTTGTCCATGTCTTTCAGGTTGTCCATTTTATTGGCATGTAGTTGCTTGTAGTAATCTCTCATGATCCTTTGTGTATCTGCAGTGTCAGTTGTTACTTCTGTTTCATTTCTAATTCTATTGATTTGAGTCTTTTCCCTTTTATTCTTGCTGAGTCTGACTAATGGTTTATCAACTTTTTTTTATCTCCTCAAAGAAACAGCATTTAGTTTTATTGATCTTAGCTATTGTTTCCTTCATTACATTTTCATTTATTTCTGATCTGAGTTTTATGATTTCTTTCCTTCTGCTAACTTTGGGGTTTTTGTTCTTCTTTCTCTAGTTGCTTTAGTTGTAAGGTTAAGTTGTTTATTTGAGATGTTTCTTGTTTCTTAAGGTTAGATTGTATTGCTATAAATTTCCCTCTTAAAACTGCTTTTGCTTCATCCCATTGGTTTTGGGCCATTGTGTTTTCATTGTCATCTGTTTCTAGGTATCTCTTTGATTTCTTCTGGTATTTCCTGGTTATTTTGTAGTATATTGTTTAGCCTCCATGTGTTTTTTCAATGTTTTTCCTGTAATTGATACCTAGTCTCATAGCATTGGGGTCGGAAAAGATATTTGATATGATTTCAATTTTCTTAAATTTACCAAGGCTTGATTTGTGACCCAAGATATGCTCTGTCATAGAGAATGTTCCAGGAACACTTGAGAACAAAGTGTATTTTGTTTTCTTTTTTGGATGGAATGTCCTATAAATATCAATTAAGTCCATCTTGTTTAATTTGTCATGTAAAGTTTGTGTTTCCTTATTTATTTTCATTTTGGATGATCTGTCCATTGGTGAGAGTGGGGTGTTAAAGTTCCCTACTATTATTGTGTTATTGTTGTTTTACCATTTTATGGCTGTTAGCATTTGCCTTATGTATTGAAATGCTCCTATGCTGGGTGCATAAATATTTACAATTGTTAAATCTTCTTGGATTGATCCCTTGATCATTACATAGTGTGCTTCTTTGTCTCTTGTAACATTCTTTATTTTAAAGTCTATTTTGTCTGATATGAGAATTGCTACTCCAGCTTTGTTTTGATTTCCATTTACATGGAATATCTTTTTCCATCCCCTCTTTTTTCAGTCTGTATGTGTCACTAGGTCTGAAATAGGTCTTTTTTAGGCAGCATATATATGGGTTTTGTTTTTGTATGCATTCAGCCAGTCTACGTCTTTTGGTTGGAGCATTTAATCCATTTACATTTAAGGTAATTATCAATATGTATGTTCCTATTTCCATTTTCTTAATTGTTCTAAGTTTGTTCTTGTATGTCTTTCCCTTCCCTTGTGTTTCTTGCCTAGAGAAGTTCCATTAGCATTTTTTGTAAGGCTGGTTTTGTAGTGCTGAATTATCTTAGCTTTTGCTTGTCTGTAAAGGTTTTAATTTCTCTGTCAAATCTGAATGAGATCCTTGCTGGCTAGCATAATCTTGGTTGTAGGTTTTTCACTTTCGTCACTTTAAACATGTCCTGCCATTCCCTTCTGGCTTGTAGAATTTGTGCTGAAAGAACAGCTGTTAACTTTATGGGGATTTTCTTGTATGTTATTTGTTACTTTTCCCTTGCTGCTTTTAATATTTTTTCTTTGTATTTAAATTTTGAAAGTTTGATTAATCTATGTATTGGCATGTTTCTCCTTGGGTTTATCCTGTATGGGACTCTCTGTGCTTCCTGTACTTGATTATTTCCTTTTCCATATTAGAGAAGTTTTCAACCGTAATCTCTTTAAATATTTTCTCAGTCTCTTTCTTTTTCTCTTCTTCTTCTTGGACCCCTATAATTTGAATGTTGGTGCATTTATGTTGTCCCAGAGGTCTCTGAGACTGTCCTCAATTCTTTTTTCTTTATTCTGCTCTGTGGTAGTTATTTCCAATATTTTTCTTCCAGGTCATATGTCCGTTCTTCTGCCTCAGTTATTCTGCTATTGATTCCTTCTAGAGAATTTTAATTTCATTTATTGTGTTGCTCATCATTGTTTGTTTGCTCTTTAGTTCTTCTTGATCCTTTTTAAACATTTCTTGTATTTTCTCCATTCTATTTCCAAGATTTTGGATCGTCTTTACTATCATTACTCTGAATTCTTTTTCAGGTAGACTGCCTACTTCCTCTTTATTTTTTTGGTCTGGTGGGTTTTTACCTTGCTCCTTCATCTGCTGTGTATTTCTCTGTCTTCTCATTTTGCTTTACTTACCGTGTTTGGTGTCTCCTTTTCCAGGCTGCAGTTTCATAGTTCCTGCTGTTTTTGGTGTCTGCTCCCAGTGGGTAAGGTTAGTTCAGTGAGTTGTGCAGGCTTCCTGGTGGAAGGGTCTGGGGTCTGTCTTCTGGTGGGTGAGGCTGGGTCTTTTCTTTCTTGTGGGCAGTACTGCATCTGGTGGAGTGTTTAGGGGTTTCTTTGAACTTATTATGATTTTAGGCTACCTCTCTGCTAATGGATGGGGTTGTTTTCCTGTCTTGTATTTGTTTGGCATGGGGTGTCCAGCACTGAAACTTGCTGGTCATTGAGTGGAGCTGGGTCTTAGTGTTGAGAGGAAGATCTCTGGGACAGCACATGCCAGTTGATAATATGTGGGGCTGAATAGTTTCTGGTGGTCCAATGTCCTGAACTTAGCTCTCCCACCTCAGAGGCTCAGGCCTGACAACCAGCTGGAGCATCCAGACACTGTTAGCCACAAGATTCCAGAGGGGAGTCACTCTATGCCTTACACGGCCACAGAGGAAGCTCCAGGTTTTGTTCGGGTTGCAAGACAGGAGCAAGTGGAAACTCTCGGCCAGAGCCTTTAATGGGGTTTCTGAACTTGAGTTTACTCAGGAATATTAGAGGAACTGCAGTTCTAGAAGGCACAATGTTGCAAGTTACAGGCCAGTCAGTGAAGAGTTCAGGATGAGCTGTGTTTATGGAGAAGGATCCCATTTCTCTTAAGTATATACTTAAAAGTGAGATATCTGGGTGATGGGGTAGGCTTAAGTGCAGTACTTAATTAGAAAGAGCAAAACTTTTTTTCCAAACTCTACCAGCAGTTTTATATTCACACAAGCAATATGTGAGAATACATTTGCCCCAGGTCCTCTGCAAATTTGTTTGCCATTCTATTAATCAAATCTTTGCAATTGATATAAAATGAAGGATTCTTATTTTAAGACAGTTATTAATTTGTGACAAACATATGCAACTCTGTACATACAAACAAAATCAAGAGAATAAATATTTTGTCACTACAGAAGGATACCTGTGTCCCCATATGATCCAGCAATTTCACTTCTGGATACATGGCCAGAAGAATTGACAGCAGTGTCTTGAAGAGATATCTGTATACCCATGTTAAGAGCAGCATTATTTGCAATAGTTGAAAGGTAGAAGCAACCCATTTGTTCACAACTGATGAATGGATTTTTTAAATGTGGTACATACAAACAACAGAATATTATTCAGCCTCAAGAAGAACTGGAATTCTGACAAATGCTACAGCAGGGATGAACCTTGTGGGCATTATGTTAAGTGAAATAAGCTAGTCACAAAAAGACAAATACTGTATGAATCCACCTAGAGATACCTAGAGTAATCACATTTATAGACAGAAAGGAGAATGGTGGTTGCCAGGGACTGGGGGTAGGAAGCAATGGGCATTTTTAGTTCATGTGTACATAGTTTAAGTTTTGCACAATGAAAAGTGTTCTAGAGATGAATGGCAGTGAAAATTGCACAATGTGTATGTACTTAGTGCCACTGAAATGTACACTTAATAATAGTAAAGATGGTAAGCTTTATGTAATATGCACTTCACCTCAACTTAGAAAAATGAAAACAGTAAAAAGATACCTGTGCTCCATTTTAGGCAATCAAGTCTGTATTCGTTTCATAGGCTTCTGTAACAAAGTATTACAGCTGATAGCTTAAGACAAGATCCATGTATCCGTTTACTGTTCTGGAGGGTATAAGTGTGCAATCAAGGTATTGTCAAGGTCATGCTCTCTTCAAAACCTCTAGGGGAAGATCCTTCCTTGCCAATACCAGGTTCTGGTAGCCCCAAACATTCTTTGGCTTGTGGCAGCATAACACCAACCTATGCCTTCATCTTTCCAAAGCCATCTTCCCTCTGTGTCTCTGTGTCTTCACATGACATTCTCCTTCGTATATCTCTGTTTTCTCTTCTTTCAAGGATGCCAGTCCTATTGGATGAGACCTCAGCCTAATTGAGTATGACCTCATCTTTATTTGATTACATCTGCAAAGATACCATTTCCAAGTAAGATCATATGCATGACTACTGGGAGTTAGGACTTCAGCATATCTTTGAAGTGGGGGGACAAAATTCAACCCCAACATACTCACCACTCAACCCCAGGAAACCACTTTTCTTACTCTGTCATTATGGACTACTGATGACTTTTCTAAAGTTTAATATAAATGGAATAATAGAGTATGTACTGATTGAATCTGGCTTCTTTTGCTCAGCATGATAGCTTTAAATATTATCCATATTTTCCAACGTTGTTGTAGCAGACCCACCAGTTATGTGTGAAAAGATCAGTGTTCAATATCTTTGCTAATACTTGGTATCATCAGTCATTTCAGTATTAGCCATTCTAGTGGGTCTGAAGGGATGATGAACTTTTAAAGATTTATTGACATTTACTTAATGAGTAATAACATTGAACACATTTTCATGGGCTCATTGGCCTCTTGTATATCTTCCTTTGTGGAATGTCCAAATATTATGTCTATTGTTTATTGGGAAGGTATTTTTCCCATATCACTATAAAATTGATCCAACTCTATTTCTTGAAAATGTTACCCTTTCTCCTTGGATTTTCTTGAGCATCTTAGTCAAGATAACTGGATCATATATGTATGGGTCTCTTGATGAAATGTATTTGATTCCAATGAGCTAATACATATATTGTGTAATGATGTTTGATATTAACTCACAGGTCTTGGATGTAAGCTCTAGAGAACACCATCTGTCTTCTTTCTGGTGCTTCTTTCCTCAGCTTCCAATAGTTTCTTCACATGCACACGCCGATCAGTATTCAACTAAACACTCAAGGAGACACTCTCTCAAGGTTTCTAGATCTTTCTTTCTGTACAATTCTCTCTCTCTGTAGAGCATTTTCCTTAGTACTCAGCCCATGATTCTGCCTGCCTTCCCTCTGCTGGTATGTAACTGTTTCCTCTATTCAACAGAATTATTAGCCTTAATTTAGGTTTCTCTAATGAACCTATGTTGTGGCTTGAAAACTCTCTCCAATCTTTAATCTGGGGCAATTGTAGGCCTCATATTTTTGTTTCCTCTGTCTCAGGGGTAACAGTCTGGTTTACAAGTTCTCCAATTCTGAAAACTGTGTGTCATATATTTGGTAAATTTTTTAATTGTTTGAGGTTGGAGGGTAAATTTAGTCCTTCTTGTTTCATTCTATCTGGAAACCAACATCAACAGTATTTCAGGATCACATTATTTAAATAAAAACTCTGCTCACAGGCTCAAACATATACTTATTTAAGGCAAAATATTGAATATTCATCTTTTAATTCCATATTCATTAGGTCTTCCCTTGACATGATGTAATTTCTTAATAAATGTTGAATGATTGAATGAATACAAAAATAATATATGAATCAATGAATACATATATTGCCATTAACAACATCATTGTTTTTAATGACAGAGAATAAACTCATCAAGATTCAAGAAAAAGAGAATAATTTTGAAGTCAAATGGAAAAAAAGAGAGGAGAGAAACATATGGATTCAGACAGAACTGTTCACAGAGTGTTTCAAAAGACGCCCAAATAGACATCTGCCCTGGTTTCGGTCACAAATGCCAACTCTCATTTGAAAATTATCACTTTAAGAATCCAGATGATAGCATTGAGAATATAATCTGAAATTATTTGAAAATACTTTCTGGTAGAAAATTTTCCTTCTAGAAGTAAGACGAGAACAAAAATTATATATAAATTTGACAACATTTCCATGCTAGAAATAAATCCACAAATTTCAGTAAAAGAACTCTATATTTAAATAATAAAATGATTTTAAAGATTATCTCCAATAATACTATTTAGCAATGTCACATTTTATAGACTGTTGCTATAACTAAGGAATATGTCCGAAGTGCAAACCTTTGTAATGCTCAAAACTGTGCTGCATTTCCTGAGTGGAGTCCTAAATTCTACTTTCCCAATAGAGATACATCAACTTATTCATCTGTCATAAATTCCCTCAGATGTGGATATTAGTAGAAAACTCTGACTCAACCTAACTCTAAGTCAAGACGTAATTTGCTACATGATGTGTTGTGGTGGGAAAAGAGAGAATCAACTTTCATTTTGGAGCAAATGGAATAAATCTGCACCTGCAGTTGACATGGCAGTCACAACCTCATCCCAGTAATACAGAGCAAGCCACAGATGTTCTTAGCTTTATAATTTCTAGATTTGATTACTATAATTCACTGAGTCTACACACCTGAAACTACTCACCCAGGGACTTCAGCTGGTATAGAATAAAGTGGATCAACTCTATAAAACTGGCTATTGGCAATAACACTTCAGTATATTTTCATAGACATTGTATCTACTTAAATGACACTCTACCATCCTTTCAAATGACCAAGTATAGGAACTTGTCATAAAACATTTGAAGTTATCTATGAACCTTCAAGTGAACTAGAACAAAGGTAGAAAATTATCTTTTACTGTACACTTACTATATATCACATAGTGAGATATAGGTATATAAAAACCAGCACAACTATCTATTTAATTTCATGATTACAACAATCCTGTTATGTGGCCTTTATTATTTTCACATTTATATTAGGGTTTTGAAATGTAAAGAAAAACTTGGCAAATAGTACTAGTTAGAAAATGTCATGGCTGAGTTGAGGCTGATTGATTTTAAAATCAAACTCAATTTTCTAAAAACATGGGTACATGCAATTTTTAAATTATTCTGGCTGTAATTTCAGTTCTTGGGGACATGTTTTTAAAAATATGTGTTTTCTATTAGAGTAACTCTCATAGCAATGTAGCTTTTTATTTATCTGTATCATCTCTTTTTAAGTTATAGCTTGTGTCATAAAGTATTTCGTTCTTCCTCAAACACATAAATAAAAAGTGGGATAAGAACCATGTCCAAGTAGTAAAACCTTTTATGGAAAGCATTTCAGCTATCATTATTACCATTATAACTAAAACTCTTCTTTTTCTGTGAGAGAGGAACTTTTAAAATACTAGGGAAAGAAAATGGAAGGAAAGAAAATGGCAGAACCACTCATAATCCTCTAGATGTTTTCTTTTTTTCATACTGCTCAATAGATCTATTCTGAAATGACAGAGAAATTACTTGGTGATTACTTAGTAAAACCTGTAATGAGAGTGCTTCATGGAGGGGTCATAAATCAGAATGGGCAAGATATGGGTTGGAGAAAATGGTCCCGGGCAGACATGATTCTAGAAGTTGGATATTTCTTTTCCAAATGGTAGTAGATAATTTGGTCATTATTGTTTAATTCGACCCAGACCTGTGGGTAAGCACACAGAAGTAGATTTATAGGTATTTGTCATCAGGCTGAATAGCTCTCGGGTCATTCTATACGATGAGTCATTTTGGAGAGGGTGTCACGCCGTGGTCAGGTTTATGGGAACAGGGTCAACTCCTGGATGATAGAGGAGGCATATGGGAGGCAGATTGTTCAGGGCTGTGAGACAGGTGCCAGGAGTGAAAGCAAAAACAAAGTCATTCTGACTGAACCAATGCAATGGTCAGGAATAGAAACCAGCACCTTGATGGAGAAGCAAAGGCGGGGCTTACCCACTAGAAGCAGGTGCCTTCTGACTTGTAGGTTTGGGGCTGCGAGTTTTCTGCATACCTTAATTAAAATTGACTGTTATCAACCCTCCTACACTGTTGGTGGGAATGTAAATTTGTACAGCCATTATGGAGAACAGTGTGGAGTTTCTTTTAAAAACTAAAAATAGAGTTACCGTATGACCCAGCAATCCCACTACTGGGCATGTACCCAGAGAAAACCATAATTTGAAAGCATGCATGCAACCCGATGTTCATTGCAGCACTATTTACAATAGCCAGGATATGGAAGCAACCTAAATGTCCATCAACAGAGGGATGGATAAAGAAGATGCTGTACATATATACAATGGAATATTATTCAGCCATAAAAAGGAATGAAATAGTGACATTTGCAGAGACATGGATCGACCTAGATACTGTCATACAGAGTGAAGTAAGTCAGAAAGAGAAAAACAAACATTGTACAATATTGCTTATATGTGGAATCTAGAAAAATGGTAGAGATGAACTTATCTGCAAAGCAGAAATAGAGTCACAAATGTAGAGAACAAACTTATGGTTACCAAGGGGGGAGAGGGGGTGGGATGTATTGGGGGTTGGGATTGACATATATACACTACTATGTATAAAACATATAACGAATAAGAACCTACTGTATAGCACAGAGAACTCTACTCAATGCTCTGTGGTGACCTAAATGGGAAGGAAATCTAAAAAAAAGGGGATGAATGTATAAGTATGATTGATTAACATTGCTGCACAGCAATAAACTAACACAACATTGTAAAGCAACTATATTCTAATAAAAATTAATTTTAAAAAACTGTTATCTGGAGTGTGTGTATGGGGTGCAGTAGGGCTGGGCTCTTCTTGTAGATTAAATTACTTTACAGACTATTGATGAGTGGACTTGGAGAAGATTGTACTAAAAACTTGTACTAAAAACTTTAGTGTGAACTGTTAATAGAGAATTCTAATGAAATGAAAGAACATTATAGTGTGAGTGTCTAAATTTGCCCTGAAATATATCTGGAACTGAAAAGAGGGAAGAGACAGGGAAGTATTAAACCATGTTATTTAGGATGTATGCCTGTCATGCTAGAAATTCAGCAAGGATAGTTGAATGGCATTTTTATCATAGCAACAAATACACGAGGTGGGGACAACAATCGCCATCTTGCCTCTGATAAAACTGCTGCTTAGGAAAGTTAGGTAAGGACTATGTCACATTTATAGGAAGTATCACATTCACTGTATGAACTAAGGTTTGACAAGCTCTGTCTGAGGAGAAAATTCATGAGTTTTCAGAGAGATTATCACTTCTTATGTGCCGTTTCTCCACGTCTGTTTCTCTTTCCAATACTACTGATCCATCCTAGATTGACTTTAAGAATGCATGTGAAGTGCATTTAGCACATTAAAATGCATTCCAATTTTCTGCATAACATGAACAGTAGAATTATGTGTGGATAAAAAGGGTTTTGTGAGAGCCAAAAGGACTAAATGGTGCTAATAAGTGAGAAATACTTTTTTTTTTTTTGGCTAGAGAAACAACTTTCAAATGCATCATTGAATTATACCTCAAAAATGTAAGAAGGGATCATTTATGTTGTATATTAACTAATTTTTAAGAACTAAATAATAAATCTTTTATCTTTGTATCATAAACAGAATATATTCTCCAAATATTATTAATTTCTAATATTTTATTAAAAAAGAGTATCTGATTATGACCGTCAATTTGAACATTTAGAAAAGTGTAATAAATGATCAATAAAAATAACATAATTTCAATACTAGCAAC
>NW_020172817.1:5826831-5851412 GCF_003031525.2 Neophocaena asiaeorientalis asiaeorientalis | reverse complement strand
ATGGTCTGCTAGACAAAGCCTAAAATATTTATTGTCTTGTTCTTTACAGAAAGAGTTTGCAACCCTTGACTTAATAGATACTGCTTTTTACAGTTGATTCTATTTTTCTATTTCTCTGTGCACTATATGTTTTCATTTGCCAATATAATTTCAATGTTATTAAATATTCTATATTCTAAAAATCCTATATTTATTTATTTTCTTGAAATGAACTAAAAGTATGTGTTTTTATATACATATATAAAATAGGTTAATAAACTATTTTGAAATTCTAGTGAAATCCAGTGAAATAAAATCCTGCCCAAATTGTATAATACTAACCTTGCCCAAATGTATGTGGCAAACCTGAACTTATTTGATGCCATAATCAACACTGGCAAAGGAAAGCCATGGACAAATACTATGAGTAAAATTATCATTCAGAATTGTTTATATTAGAGTGAAAAAAGAAGAAAAATCAAATACTACATAATAAAAATACATTTGTACATACACATTTGTATGTTAACAAGCATATACAAAATGCAAATACACACATCTATAACTATTAAATGGATATTAAATAGAGAAAATCTTCAATCCTTGCCAAACAGCTTAGTTGTATTTAAATACACTTGTGAGAATATATAGGTAATATATTTCCTTCTTAACCTGTATTTCTATGCATTGACCCAATCCATATTGCCCGGTGTACCAAGGTTTGGGCTAGGACTGGGATTATTGTAGTCCAGTTTTGGAAGTTTTTCATTTGAAATGCTGAGCAGACACCTGTGGAGTTTTACAGAAGGCTCTTAAATTAATGAATTTTGAGTTTAATTGAGTTTGGATGGGGATTATTTTGATCACCTCCTATTCACCCTGCTGGAGAGTGAGGAATTCTCATCTTAAGGTTACAGGGGTCAAACACTACCACCCAGCATGGAACAAATGTGATCCACCATTGCTTACTGGTAATATATATTCACACCCTAGGGGAGAAGACCCATGCCGACCAAATGGAGTTAATGGTAAGAAGGAGACCTACTTTGGACCAATTAGAGGGAAGCCCAAGAATTATACTCTTAACTTGTTGGTAACTTATGCCATCTTCACATCTCTGAATGTGAATAAGAAACATGTGATCACCCCAGATGTTAACAGTCAGGTAGCTACCAAGTCAGTCTGAGAATGGAGTCAACACACAGAGAGGATTACAGAATAAAGACCCCCAGAGATAAACAAACTTAAATTGAAGTCTTATTTGAGGAACAACATTTTGATGATACTGGGGACAGTGTTCCTTTATTGCTTAAGCTAATTTAATTTGGTTTTAAATTACAAATCATAAATTTAAGCATTTTTCAGAAGCTGTACCTTTCCACCTAGAAACTTTAACTTCTTCACAGAAGACCATTTTGAGAACTGAGAAAAGCAACTAGTTGTTACATATTTTGAGAAACAATAAATACCAAGGAGCAGATGGTTGCAAACAGGTTCAATGGACCCTCCTCAACAGGAGTTGGCTGGTCACAAATTCACAGGAATTGTTGAAAAATTACATGATGTACGACCACCCTACCTCTGGGTCAGTGAACTGGTTCTCCCAGTACATTTCCTCTCTGGTCCTTGTTCAGTAAATACTCTTACTCCTCACTGCCTCCTACTGCAATAATATTTAATATAAAACCCTTGCCTTCACCACTAACTCACCTTCATTTCTGTTCTGAAACATTCTTTTGAATATTCATATGGATCAAACATATTTTCCAGTTTTGTAATTGTCTATATTTAAAAATTATCATATATGGATTTATAATTTTATGCAATTTATTCAGCCAATTCTTTTTTATTATTACAGGTTCTGTTCTTTTTTGTGACAGAAAAGCTATTTCTTACAAAATTAATAAAATATTTTGTTTGTGTGTTCTAAAGGGAAGTTTTTAAAATATTACTGTTTTAAAAACTCAGTCATTTGGAATTTAGTTTCATAACTAATGTGAAGAAGAGATATGAAATATTTTTCTTCTAAATTCATAACAGAGTTCAAACCCCTTTTCTGATAGATTTAAAAATGCTACATTTTTCATGTAATAAAAACTTGTATATTTATGCAATTTTCTTTTTATATTTGCTATTGTTATATTCACTCTTTGTTCCCTGTGAAGAAACATGCCAGTTTTAACTACTATAGTTTTGTAGCACAATCAAATGGAATACAATATAATTAAGCATATTTAGAAAATATTTTAGATCTTCTTACATAGTTATGCTTCTCCATGGAATTTAAAATCAATTTGCCAATTTCCCACCCAAAGGAGAATGTTGATACTTATTTTCTTTTTAATTACATGAAATTTATTTATTATTTGGTCTGTTTTATGTGTTTTGTGTCACCATTTATTATTATTTTAAAAGAGTGAAACTTTTTATGATTTTCTGAATATGGACTTTTCTAATTTCTTATAAAGTCTATTTCTACATAATTTAAAGTTTTATGGCTTCTGTGACTGGAATTTGTTTTTCATTATATTTCCTAATTGGTAATTTCTGTTACACATTCAAGCTATTGATTTTTGTTTATCTATTTAAAAAAAAAACAATGCCCTTACTGCAATCCAGGTGATGTAATAAATTTCCTAAAGTTTTCAATGTAGATAATCTTCATACAGTACAATATTTTTGTTTCAATATATACAGCTTAAGTCAAAGTCTAAAAAATAACTTTGGAAAAAATAGCCATATATGTGATTATTTATATCAAAATTATGCTTGTGTATATATTTTATATATGGATATTTATTTTGAGTTTTATATTTCTAATCACTTTGAATAAATATCCTTTTATTTCATTTATATTGATTTATTTTTAGTTTTGTTGTGTGTACAGCACATTTGGTAAAATCATGTATTTTTAATTTTAAACATGGAAATAATGAAATTAAAATACTTTCCAATTGTGAAGTTTCCTAGTGTTTCTGAAACAATCTTATTCAGGACATGTTGCTTGTTTCATTTAGTGCTGGATTCTATTTGTTAATATTTGCTTCCTTTTTTTCATTAAAATGCATTGATGAATTTTACCCACTATTTTTTCTTCTTCATGTAATGTTTTTTGTTTTTTGTTTTTGTTTTTTTTTTGTAGTACGCAGGCCTCTCACTGTTGTGGCCTCTCCCATTGTTGAGCACAGGCTCTGGACGTGCAAGCCCAGCGGCCATGGTTCACGGGCCCAGCCACTCCGCGGCATGTGGGATCTTCTCGGACCGGGGCACGAATCTGTGTCCCCTGCATCGGCAGGCGGACTCTCAACCACTGCACCACCAGGGAAGCCCTTTCTTCATGTTATTTTATTTGAAATCAGCAACACTTTTCTGTACAACACAAACTATAGAACAGATTTACTAAATACCATGGGCTTTTGATTCATACATTTCCAATGTTTGAATACCAACCATGTCATTTTCTAGCTTGATCATCTTAGTTAATGTGCTTATGTCTAAATTTCTCTGTTCTCTCTTTCTGCATATTAGAAATAGGGCACCTATAGTGTTTTGTGAGAGTTAAATGAGGTAAGAGGTAATGCAGGCAAGTTTCTTATTACAGTGGTTGAAACCTCAATATTAGTCAATAAATATCAATCATATATAATGGTAATAAAACTGTCTCTACATTTTTCTTATTAATTTATATGTAGAGGGCATGAGTTAAATTAATCAGTTATTAATATTAAAAGCACTCTTTCTTGGACTTAGTGTGGGTCCCTGTTTCCAGGTGTAGAACAAGGAAGAAGGCTACAACATTTCAGATATCCATCAGCTTGTTAGATAGAAAGAGGTAATCACAATCAGTATGGTTTCTTTTTCCCTTGAAGAGTTTATTTTACTTGGTTTTACAGCTGATGTGGATTAACGTGGGTAGAGCTGCCATTCTTGGCTTATCATAGTTGCTCTAGCCAGTATCAAGCAATCTTAGACATCCCACATTTCCACTCCCAGTTCTGACTACCATGGCTGCCCTCACTTTTTCTATCACGAGTATATCCACCCTGCAGTCTGGGTATACTTCCTAGAGATGCTGTAGGGATTGTAATGAGCCCCAACTCTGAATTTTAACCTCCAGCCCTTGACACTCTGAGTTTATTGCTTTTGCAGGGGAATGTTCCACTAACTTCCCACATATGCAGAAAATCACATGTTAGTCTGATCTGCCTTCATTTTGATTCATTATGTAATATTTCTAAGATATATTCTCTTATGATGGACTTCCTTTTCTTTTAAAAATTAATAATTCAGGGCTTCCCTGGTGGCGCAGTGGTTGAGAGTCCGCCTGCCAAGGCGGGGGATGTTGAGTTTATTGCTTTTGCAGGGGAATGTTCCACTAACTTCCCACATATGCAGAAAATCACATGTTAGTCTGATCTGCCTTCATTTTGATTCATTATGTAATATTTCTAAGATATATTCTCTTATGATGGACTTCCTTTTCTTTTAAAAATTAATAATTCAGATATTCTTCCTAGTTAAATATCCCATTTATCATCTCAGTGGAGAAAAAATTGAAGGATATTAGTAGGCTTTCCATCTTTCTCTTAGTGAGAGTCACCCGTATGTTTTCGACCAACAAATACTCTTTCATATTTCTTTGTTACAATTACTAGGTTATGATGTGTTTCCTCAGAGTCAAAAATAAAGAAAACTAAGTAACACTTGAGATTACAGTATCTACTTTGACCGATTTAATTTCTCCTTAGTAACTATTTAGGGAAAAGTGTATTATGCTTTAGAATGGTTGGAGAACAGCTGTTTTGACAAAATATATCCCTGTCAACGTTATATCTTGATGTTAATGACTGTGTTACCTGACATATTCTTGTGCTGAAAACTTGTTAATAGCTATAGCAGGAACTCACACTGAGGGAACATATTTCCATAGTATATTACAGCATAATAACCAGTGGAGTAAAAGATGACACATGGTAAATGCTTTAAAAATACATCTTATGACATTTATGGAGCAGTGGGTAACAATATGGATTAGTAAAATGCATGTGTAATATAAATATTTAAATATATAACGTACAAGTTTGACCATAAAAGTGTGCAGAAGATGGGTTTAAAAAACAAAAGGCAAGACAAGAAAGAGAGGAAACCAGAAACAAAGCTAGTTGATGGGGGTCTTTGTATCTTCATTATATAGGTTTTCACCTTTTTAAGACTTTTTAGAAAATATATTATTATTGATACCCAGATAGGTAGGTAGACAAAGATCATCAAACATTTTTCCATTAGAGAACATGAGGACATACACTTATTTTATGAGGTTAAAGATATATACACACACACATTTTATGTGTATGTTTTTACATACATTTTAATAAAATGTTTATTAAGAGCTTTATCATAATTTACTATGTATTTACATTATTTAAGAGTAATAAACTCTGCTGATGGCTCATCCAATATCAAAAGTTTGTATTAGATACAGACAGACACTTCCTTAGCTCCATAGCCTATTCAGTGTGTGGGAGTCCTTTAGAATGATTTCCATTTCATTGAAATGAAGGTTAAATATATTACTGTGGCCTATTAAGCCAAAATATTATCTTTAACATTTGGCTAAGAAATCACCTTGTTTTTCCTTCCTTCCTTCCTCCCTTCCTTTCTTCCTTCCTTGCTTGCTTGCTTCCTTCCTTCCTCCTTCCTCTCTCTCTCTCTCCCCTTTCTTTCTTTCTCTCTTTCTTTTCCTTTTGTGTGTGTTGCATAAATTCAACACCATAATCTGCATTATACCTAATTACCCGGAATTTGATTGAATACTTTTCTGTTGTTTTGTACTAAACCTCCAAGTAGCAGCTTGTTAGGAAGTGTTTGGAGTAAAAAATGCCCTCAACCCAGGTCTTTTCCATTACCTAAGCAATTTTTTTAGAGACCTTCTTCACCAATTCAGAAATCTTATGAAAATTGTATGTTGTGGTATGGATTTTTGTGTATGACAGTCATCAATTTAAGAGAGTAGTTATTTCCACAGATTATTTATAATGTGATAAAAACGGCATTACTGAAACTTGTTAACCTAATTTTGAAACTGCAATAACACAAGGGAAAAAATAATTTATGGTTTTGAATGAAGACTGTTTTCCAAGGAAAAGGTCCAAAGTACATATTCCTAACCCTTCATATCTCATTTCTCTTGTACTTAGAATATTTTACTATGTTCCAGAGGATCTTGGCCAATACATTTCTCTAATCTTCATTTTATACAAATGTCCTAACACCTTCTATCATGCTGGCTTTTTCTCTATGACAAATATCTGCCAAGAAGTTTATCACTTTAGGACCTTTTTGTTCAATTCAAAGATCCTTTCCTGGCCATTCACATTGCTGGCTCCTTCTCATGAGCTTAGATTCACAGCTAAGTCCGCCTCCTGGAAAGGGCTGCCAAAACCCCTTTATTAAATACCTTCATATGTTCCAAGACAGTCAGAGCTGATCTAACTTTGAAAACATATATATTCATTAAAGGGAACCCTCTTACACTGTTGGTGGAATGTAAATTGATACAGTCACTAGGGAGAATAGTATGGAGGTTCCTTAAGAAACTAAAAATAGAACTACTGTGTGACCCAGCAATCCCACTACTGGGCATATACCCAGAGAAAACCATAATTCAAAAAGATACATACACCCCATTGTTCATTGTAGCACTGTTTACAATAGCCAGGACATGGAAGCAACCTAAATGTCCATCAACAGATGAATGGATAAAGAAGATGTGGTGCATATATACAATGGAATATTACTCAGCCATAAAAAAGAACAAAATTGTGTCATTTGCAGAGACATAGATGGACCTACATCTGTAGATCATACAGAGCAAAGTTAAGTCAGAAAGAGAAAAACGAATATCATATATTAACTCATATATATGGAATTTAGAAAAATGGTGGAGGTGATCTTATTTTCATAGCAGAAATAGGGACACAGATGTAGAGAACAAATGTATGGATACCAAGGGAGAAGGGAAGGATGAATTGGGAGATTGGGATTGACATATACACACTATTATGTATAAAATATGTTACTAATAAGAACCTACTCTATAGCACAGGAAACTCTACTCATTGCTCTGTGGTGACCTAAATGGGAAGGATATCCAAAAAAGAGGGGATATATGCATACGTATGGCTGATTCACTGTGCTGTACAGCAGAAACTGATGGAGTAGTGTAAAGCAGCTATACTCCAATAAAAAAGAAAAAAGAAAGGTTGACCAGAAACAGAACAAACAAAAAAAACATAATGGAAAAGAATATAAAAAGAATGTATATACATGTATAACTGAATAACTGCTGTACAGCAGAAACTAACTCAACGTTTAGTAAAGTTATAGTAAATCAACTATACTTGCATTTAAAAATAGTGTCTACTGTAAACAACACTTATTTGAATCTTTAAAAAAAAAGATATATATATATTCACTTATTTTATTGTATAGTTCATCTCCAGTGGAATGTAAGCTCTAGGCAAGCAGTATACAATTGTCTCTCTTGTTCCAGTCTTTTCACAAATGTCTGGAAGGCACAGTAAGTACTGAATAAAATATATGTTAAATGAATGGATGGATAAATGAGAAGATGAGTGAGGGCAAGTCAAAATGTCTGTGGGAAAGAGGCTGGTAGCTAAAAAATCTTTCAGAAAGTAAAAAAATATATATTTTTTTAAATAAAATTATTTTATTCAGATATAATATTGATGCGCAATAGAACACAAAATAAAGTGTACAGCTGGCCAAAATTTTACAAACTGACCTCATCCATATAATGAGCACATAAATTAGAAATAGAATACTATTAACACCAAAGACCTCATTCATCCCCATTTTAGTTATTACACTAGACATACCATGAATCACAGGTGTATTAAGTATTAACCTTTTAAACAGACTGGATATGTCCTTGTAAATATCTATTTTGTAAAGATAACAACTCTCCAGTACTGTTCCTTTAGCAAGTATTATTAACATGTTTACAAAGAGGTCCATCTGTTTGACTCAATCATTCCTTCAGAGTCCACTAGGAGGGAGAAAGGGAACTACTACAGGGTTATTAAATCTTTGTTTCCCATGACATAAACATTTGTGGAATAAGAAAGTCTAAACACTAACCAACATGTTGAAAAAAAAGTCTTACCTCAGTACCAAGTTATTGCAAATGATAATAATGACATCCTAATACATTAACTATTAAATTAATACTTTCGTTTTTAATTATAATAATTTGTGAAAATTTAATATAATTCTAGAAAACAGTTTGACAATTTGTATAAAGATTATTACAAATGTTCATAAGATCTAGCCCAATAAGTTTGCTCCTGTAATATTACCAGATGGAATTACCAGTAATATGTTAATAATAATAAAATATTGAAACACAATCTTAACATTTAAAATCATGTGTCAAAAACAGCAGAATGGTTAAAAATACCCTAATTTTCTCTAAAAATAAAATTTACCGCCTTTAAAATGTTATAGAGATTGTAAGAAACAAAGAATTTGCTTATGGTATAGTCTATTTTAAAACCCTTAAAGACTCTCATACCATTAAGCCAGCAATTCAACTTCCTAAAAGTTACCTAAGAAAATGCAGAAACATTGAAATATATTAAAATCTCCAAATTTTGCAAGCAGTAAAAATAATGTGTCAAATAATTGGATAATTAAAAGTATAAAAATGCTAATTCTATACATGTAAATATTATGCAGCTGTTATAGTTGTGTTATAAAAAATCCATTCCTGTTAGAAATTGCTCCTATTAAGGTTAAATTTAAAAACATGCAAAAATACACAACACACAAAAAAGAAACTATAATTTTAAGATAAAACCATAATACCACATGATATTTTTGTGCAAATTTTGAAAACTGAGAAAATGGATGATTTTCTAGTTAAATGTAAATTACCAAGTCATTCCCGCATAATAACAAGTATACTATCATTATTACTACTCATTGTAGAATATACTCCAACCTTCCTACTTTATTAACATCTTGCTTTTTCTACATAGTAGCTTTGCAATTGTTTTAGAAAATAGTGATAATTTATTACATTATTGTCAAATGATCCTTTCGCATCTTCTCATCACTGTTAGAGTATGAAATAAATGAAATCATATGTTGTTTATGTGTTCCTTGATACTTACATAAAAGATGATTTATTTCCTTTACAGAAGCTCATAAAAGGGTGGAGGTAATTATACTAAGTGGGTATGTAAATTCCAGTAGTAAACGTAAATCAGTTGTGCCAGTGAATTTCAATAAGTTTCTAAATTCTTACCATTGTAAAGCAATTATACTCCAATAAAGATGTTAAAAATAAATAAATAAATAAATAAATTCTTGTGAGATAAGATATTCATTTCTTTGTGTATAAGTTTATAAAATTTACTCAAATGGCATAATGAAATATCAATTTACATCCCATTAGGAAAAATTTCCTTATTTTTGTTTCCTTCATAAACTAGAAGTTTGTAAAATATGAATCCAAAATGAACATAGAATAATGTGTAAAATGTAATAAAAAGCATTTATTTAAAAATTCTAACTTCTTTATCAAATCTTATATATTGTCATTTAAATATAAAAATGATTTATATACATAATATTTTAGATAAATCACTCTATATTTTTAAACAAGAACCTACACATTATTCAAGTATTAAAACATGTTCATGTACATGGCTTAAAAAATAAGATAGTAACAAATAAGATCCAGAGTTTCATAGCAACATCCAAGTTGCCCAAATTTCAATTGGAAATCGCTCACCAAGAACTGGGATGATCTCACACTGAACAACAAATGACAATAAACATATGCCAATAATAAGATGTCAGAGAGGTTAGAATTATCTAACAAAACCTTAAAGCAGACATCATAAAAAATTTCAATATGCAATTAAATCCCTCCCTGGAACATATGCAAATATAGAAATCTATGGCAAATAAATAAGTGAAAGATTCTCCAAAAATAGATGACATTACCAAGAAAAAAACTCAAGCTTTGCAGACTGAATAATCCAAGAACAGAGGGAAAAAATACTCAGTGGATGGACTCAACAGTAGAGTAGAAAAAATATAGAAAAGAATCAGTGAACTTGAAGACAGAACAATAGAACTACTCCCATTTGAAGAGTAGAAAGAAAACAGAAAAAAAATGAATAGAATCTCAGAGACCTATGGGACTATAACAAAAAATCAAATATTTATGTGGACAAAGTCCTTAAAGAAGAGAAGAAAGAGGTGGGGCTAAATAACTAATCAAATCAATGATGGCTGAACATCTCCCAAAGTTAACAAAACACTTAAAACTATAGATTCAAGAAACTGAGTGAACTCTCAACAAGATAACTTCAAAGAAGTCCATACCAAGATACATCACAATCAACTCCTGAAAACTAAATACAAAGGAAAAGTATCTTGCAATATCAGTGTAAAGGGCACAGTGATGACCTCCAAAGATGTTTATATCCTAATCCTGAGACCTATGAATATATGACTTTATATAGTAAGAGGGACTTTGGCAGCCATGATTAAGTTAAGGATGTTGGCCTCATCTTGTATTGTCTGAGTGTACCCAATATAATCATAAGATTCCATAGAAGAAAGATGCAGGAGGTATGAGTCAACAGTGGAGTTGGAAGAAATGTGGGCAGCTTAAGGAAGCTGGAAAGGACAAGGCAACAGATTCTTCCCAATAGTCTTCAGAAGAAACACAGACTTGGTGACCTATTTTGGACTTCTGATTGCCAAAATTGTAAAATGATAAATTTGTGTTGTTTTTGGCCAATACGTTTGTGGTGATTTGTTACAGCAGTAACAGGAAACTAATACTATTAGGAAGAAGAAAAGAACACAGTGGGTAAAAGATAAGCAAATACAATAGGTGTTCCTTCTCTTCTTGAACTTTCTAAATTGTTCTTGTTAGTGGAAGCAAAAATTGTAATCTTGTAAAATAAAAAGGAGTCACTTAACAATATTCCAGTTAAATTAAAAGGAAATGTTAAAAATACATACTCAAGACATAAACAAAGAAGCAACCTAAATGTCCATTGACAGATGAATTGATAAAGAAGACTTGGCACGTATATACAATGGAATATTACTCGGCCATAAAAAGAAACGAAACTGAGTTATTTGTAGTGAGATGGATGGGTTTAGAGTCTGTCATACAGAATGAAGTAACTTAGAGAGAGAAAAACAGATACCGTATGCTAACACACATATATGGAATCTAAAAAAACGCTACTGATGAACCTAGTGGCAGGGCAAGAATAAAGATGCAAACATACAGAATGGACTTGAGGACATGGGGTGGGTGTAAGGAGAAGCTGAGATGAATAAGAGAGTAGCACTGACCTACATACACTACCAAATGTAAAATGGATGGCTAGTGGAAAGCTACTGCATAGCACAGGGAGATCAACTCGGTGCTTCGTGAAGACCTAGAGGGGTGGGATAGGGAGAGTGGGAGGGAGACGCAAGAGGGAAGGGAGATGGGGATATATGTATACAGATAGCTGATTCACTTTGTTGTACAGCAGAAACTGACACAACATTGTAAAGCAATTATACTCTAATAAAGATTAAAAAAAGAAGCACACAAAAAAGCAGAAAAAAATTCAGGAAACATGAAACAAAACCAAAAAAAATGCAGGTTTAAGGTTTAAAATATCAGTGAACATATGAAATGTAACCCATCCAAGTATACAAATTGAAAGACAAATGGACAAACTGGGTTTTAAAAATTGACCAAACCATACTCTGTATACAAGACACTCATTTAAAAAATAATTATAATAAATAAATCATGTAAATAAATAAATAAATTTAATAAATAAAGACTTCTTAAAAAGAAATATCCAGACCTATATTGTTTCACCAAAGATTTCCACAAAGATTTAAAAGAGAATTAACATCTGTTCTACACAATCTCTCCCAGAAAATTAAACAATTCCCAAATCATTTTAGGAAGTTAGTATCATCCTAATATTAAAACCAGACAAAGACACTACCAAAAGGAAAACTACAGACCAATATCCCAAATGAAAATAGAAGCAGATATCATTAACAAAATATTATCAGAAAATGTTCAGGAGTACATAAAAAACTATTCACTGTGACCAAGTGAGGTTTTATTTCCAAGAATGCAATGTTGTGTGAATATACAAAAATAAACCAATTTTATTCACCTTATTAGCAAAGATAAGAAGAAACAATGACATAGTCATATCACTTGATGTAAAACAAGTATTTGAAAAAATAAATAAATAAAACAAGCATTTGACGTTATTACCACTCTTTCATGAACAAAAACACAGAAAAATAGAGGATCTTCCTCAAATTGCTAGAATATTCACAAAAATCCTATAGGTAACAGTATATCAAGTAATGAAGGGCTTAATGGTAAAGGACTGAATGTATTATCCCTAAGAGTGGCAGCAAGGCAAAGGTTTCTGCTTTCAATATTCTCAATAAACTTAGATCTAGAAATTCTGAACAATTCAGTATGGCAAGAAAAAAGGGGCACACAGATTGGAAAGAAAGAGTGAAAACGATACCTTTTTGCAGATGACATAGTGTCTCCATAGAAAATCTTAAGGAATGTACATAAAAATGAGTTCACCAAGGTCAAAGAATACAAGATAAAACTACAAAAATATTTTGTATTTCAATATGTTAGCAAAAATCACATAGGCACTAAAATTAAAATTACTGTACCATTTACAGTTACACACACAGAAAGAAATACTTAGATATAAATAGAATATATAACTGACTTATACACTGAAAATTATAAAATGTTGATTAAACAGATTCAAGAATATCTAAATAGATAGAAAGACATGCTGTGCTCAAAAATTGGAACACTCACCATGGTAAAGATGCTACATCTCCTCAATTGATATACAGATATAACACAATTCCTGTCAGAATCCTAGAAATGTTTTTATAGATACAGACAATATTCTTCTAAAATTTATATGGAAAAGCAAAATAATTAGAAGAGCTAAAACCATTGTGAAAAAGAAGAATAAAGTAGGAGGAAACTGTCAGACTTTTTCAAGACATTATATACCTATAGTAATCAAGACTGTTATATTGGAAGTATAGATCAACAGAGCAGAAGTGACAATCTAGAAAAAGACCCACACAAATATGTCCAACTGATTTTGAAAACGGTGAACAAGCAATTCCACAGAGGAAATACAACTTTTGCAACAAATAGTGTGAGGACAGTTGGACATACTTCATACCACATACAAAAATTAACTCAACATGATTACAGACTTACATGTAAAATATAAAACTACAGCAAAAACAAAACAAAACACGTTTGAAATTTTTCAGATGTTTGCATCTATGTTCATCAGTGATATTGGCCTGTAATTTTCTTTTTTTGTGATATCTTTGTCTGGTTTTGGTATCAGGGTGATGGTGGCCTCATAGAATGAGTTTGAGAGTGTCTCTCCCTCTGCTATATTTTGGAAGAGTTTGGGAAGGATCCGTGTTAGCTCTTCTCTAAATGTTTGATAGAATTTGCCTGTGAAGCCATCTGGTCCTGGGCTTTTGTTTGTTGGAAGATTTTTAATCACAATTTCAATTTCAGTGCTTGTGATTGGTCTGTTCATATTTTTTATTTCTTCCTGGTTCAGTCTTGGATGGTTGTACTTTTCTAAGAATTTTTCCATTTCTTCCAGTTGTCCATTTTATTGGCATATAGTTACTTGTAGTAATCTCTCATGATCCTTTGTATCTCTGCAGTGTCAGTTGTTACTTCTCCTTTTTCATTTCTAATTTTATTGATTTGAGTCTTCTCCCTTTTTTTCTTGATGAGTCTGGCTAATGGTTTATCAATTTTGTTTATCTTCTCAAAGAACCAGCTTTTAGTTTTGTTTCATAAATCTGAACATACAGTAGCAATTTTTATTTATATTAAAGCATGTGAATTTAAATGGTAGATAACAAGATTCTTCACCCCTAAATACTTTGTATGAATATCTTAGGAATACAAAACTAAATACCAGTGGTTCCTAGAATTAACTACTAAATAAACTACTTCTACTTGAAACCTTGTTTTGGGTTATGATTTGGAGAGTTTAAACCAAGACAACTGGTAACAGACATTTTCCCAGGAAGCAGATCCCCAGGATGGGATCCTGGCTTTAGCTGCTATGCTAGCCAGATGGCAATCAGGGTCCCTTTGCTGGTTTGAAGTAGGCTGCTGCATATTTACCCTTTTTATTTTTTTTTGTAACTCTGATACACAATCAAATCCTGGGATTTTTATCAGCACAGTTTTCTCCTGGCTCAAGGAAATGAGCACCTTGCCACAGAAGTCTTCTAGCTTTCACCCCAAAGCCATGAGTTCCTAGTTGCCTAACCTACACCTGTTATTTGCACAGTGGCCCTTTGCAAAACCCAACAACTCTACAGTCCTTATACTTACTTTTATGCATCTCAAGCACTGTGGATATTGCAATGACCAGTGAAGGCTTCCAATTAGATGTCATCCCAATCCACAATACCTGATAGTCTTAGAAATTGTGATACTATACACCACCCTACTTCAAACCAGCAAAGGGACCCTGATTGCCATCTGGCTAGCATAGCAGCTAAAGCCAGGATCCCATCCTGAGGATCTGCTTCCTGGGAAAATGTCTGTTACCAGTTGTCTTGGTTTAAACTCTCCAAATCATAACCCAAAACAAGGTTTCAAGTAGAAGTAGTTTATTTAGTAGTTAATTCTAGGAACCACTGGTATAAAATAAGGAAGTATGACACAAATCAGAGGGCATATAGTAATCTGTGCATTATCAATGAATTTCATTTATCAATCACTGGATCTTAATGCCACTAAAGAACTCTAAAATCCAGTATAGAAACACTTGCCTAAAAGTAATCCCACCTGCAATAGAATGATTTATTCATTAACTCTTGTCAGTCATTGTTTGATAGCTATTGGAGCAGGGTTTCAGGATGGTGGTCATTAGCTTGCCAGCATTACAAGCATAGTGTGTATGAACGCTAATCAAGCACCAGTGGACGGAGAAAGTTATCAGGCAAAGACATCCAGATGCTGACTCTTGGAAACTGGACAGGATCATTAGAATGGTGAAGACCAAAGGATATGAATGTGGTGCTGACAGCTCCTGCTACAGCAATTCAATATAGAAAAATTGTACAAGTTTTCACTTCAATCATCTTGTGTCTGTAAGAATATGGAGTTCACTCAAGAAGTCCAGAATTTTTTTGGTTTTTGGCATTGATTATAATCTAAATATTATATTTGCTACATTATTTTTGGTGTTTGAAAATCAGGCACAATATACCAAAATACCTATTGCCATGCTCCATTCAAACCACATATATAATTCCATTATCGTCAGGGCTGCAATCTGCCAGTATATTTCTGTAGTTGAGCAATCCAGTAGAATGTTTCTCCTTAAACTTTAGCAAACTCATGATTATTCCAAGATTTCAAGACATGCAGAGAGATGGTGTTAGATTAGCTGAACCTCTTATGTAACTCAACAGACAATTTGGTCATTTTTAAAATTTAAATACCTAAGTAATTAGTACTGAATCTAATTAAATATATAGTAAGATAATAAAGGTAGGTTGTAGTAATAATAGAATCAGTCACTGTTTGAAATTACAAAATATATTTTTAATCAGGAAGACACTCTTTTTTTCCTATTGAGTCATGTGATTTATAACAGGTAGCAATCAAACTATCAATTACTCCTTTTAGTCATTACAAGTAATTAAAGCCTAGTAATTCTAACAGAAATCCAATTTATTATTTTCTTATTTCAACATAGAGCTATCTTTATTTTGACAAAACCAAAGAACTTTATATGCCTTATTTATTTACAGATTTACTAATGCACTGTAAGGCCAAATATAAGGTAACTATAGGTTTATTTCAGTTCCTTTCCCTAAAATATAATTTCACATTCTAATGGTATATGTATTGTAGTTAGATTATTATTATTTTTTGGCATTGACTATAATCTAAATATTATGATATTTGCTACACTGTTTTTGATATTTGAAAATCAAGCACAGAATACCAAAATATTTGTTGCTATACTCCCTTCAAAACACACATAAAATTTCAATATTGTCAAGCAGCAATCTGTCATTATGTTTCTGTAGTTGAGCCATTCTATAGAATTTTTCCCCTGAAACTTTGGCAACCTGCATTTTCTTGGAAACATGAGCAATAGTAAAAGGTCCACATTTTTACAAGTGGTGATTAATAAGTGTGTGTGAGTGGTAGAGATGACCCAAGAATAGCTATGTGTTGATGTTTGTTGGATGGGAGCTCTTTATACTCTTATTTTTACTATTATATATATGTATATCTCAGAAATTTTCCATAACAATAAATAAAGCTCTATTTTGCTTTTTTTTTAAGTAAATAGCTTACTCCCATTTTAAATGTGCTGTTCATTAGATGATTTCCTTGTCTTATGGTTAAATATAATTTTAGAGGTTTCTGTGTTCAAAATATTAGGTTATTTTGATGTAACCTTGGATATAAGGACCTCATGGAAAACTTTGGGGTATATATTATATCTATTTGACCATAGACAAGCTGAGAATGAAATACTTGTTTTAGAGGTAACATTAGTCTGAAACTTAATAGGGAACACTATTATACATTCATTTTTCACCTTCCTTGCCTGCGGTTAGTACTTTAACACTGATTGCATGATCTCCAACTGAAAATAAGAGTAAGATTAAAAATGAGAACCTACAATAGTGTTTTCTTAGTGTTTCTTCATAAAAAAATTATTTTTAACCATACCAAATTAATTTTATTCATGTAATTTTGAAATGTTTTTATGTTTTCTAGTTTTTAAAATTTTTCTATTTTTATGGTATTGTACATTGGATTTTTTTCTCTTGTATTCTTTCTAGTTTAATCTTTGTGCATAGAATATTTTCTTTAATTTTCATTTTTTTTATGAGTCAGTAAGATTTTTTCAAGTCTTTCTTTTGGCCAAATTTTTAAAATTTCTAATATTTTGTAATTATTTTGTATTTTATAGTTTCTTCCATTCTATTAATATATTTAACTGTTCTTGAAATATTATTTTAAAATTTTTATGTATTTTGTGGATATGACTTTCTAGTCATATCCTAGTGTGCCTCCTCTGTACAAATATTTTTCTGTACCTGTGAGCTTCCAAAGATACTTAGCTCATAAATCCAATGCACTGCTTATTTGCTGGTTTAATAGGAAACTAGTGGGGAAACAACGTAAGCCCCGTAATACTTGTCATTTACCTCAGTCTTTGAAACTAGACAAGCTATGTCCTTGTGATTTTCTCTAGTTGATCATCTCAGTTGATTCATTAAAAAAAAAAAAAATACTAATCCCTTTAAAAAAAATCATTTTCTTAGCCTAAATACTTAATTTCCATGGAAACACACTTATAACCTCTTTAATTTTTTTTTTTGTTGTTGTTGTTGTTTTTGTTTTTGCAGTACGCGGGCCTCTCACTGCTGTGGCCTCTCCCGTTGCAGAGCACAGGCTCTGGACTCGCAGGCTCAGCGGCCATGGCTCACGGGCCCAGCCACTCCATGGCATGTGGGATCCTCCCAGACTGGGGCATGAACCCGTGTCCCCTGCATTGGCAGGCGGACTTCCAACCACTGCACCACCAGGGAAGCCCAACCTCTGTAATATTTAACCATGAATAGAACATGAAGTACAAAAACAATATGCACACTTAAGAATATTCATCTGAAAACATGGCATCTTAGGTCAGAAGTCAAGTTCTATCAATAGTAGAAGCAGATTCTTTTTTTTCCCCTCGAAACAATCTACTCTGAAAGAACAAAGAGAAAGGAACCCACATAAAATGCTAAATAATCAAATAACTTTACAAAACTAACCTGATGATCTACTCAGATGTATAAGCTGAACTGATTTCATGCATTTTTAATTATTAATATAATGTCCCTTTGTTTTCATTTTTTCAAAAAATATTTTCTGTAGGAATCCATTATGAATGCTAGATAACTCATGTTTTATCTTGTGGATGACTGAAAGCATTTCATTTTGTCTTATGTAAATCTGAACTCCTTCCAGCTTTTACCAACAATGCAAAAGTTCAAGGCATTTTCAACATTGAACTGAAGCAATTATATCAACATAGCATTTACATCAATTGAAACATTATAAATATGATATCAGTTCAATGGGAGCCATAGATTACGGTTAGTTAAATGTTAAAGAGTGTATGCTTTTCCTTTTTTATGTGCTGGTATACATATTAAGATGTCACAGCCTTGCATTTGTTTATTTTTGTTTTGTTTTTCTGTGGTACGCAGGCCTCTCACTGTTGTGGTCTCTCCCGTTGCGGAGCACAGGCTGCGGACGCGCAGGCTCAGTGGCCATGGCTCACGGGCCCAGCCGCTCTGCAGCATGTGGGATCTTCCCGGACCGGGGCACGAACCCGTGTCCCCTGCATCGGCAGGCGGACTCTCAACCACTGCGTCACCAGGGAAGCCCCTGCATTTGTTTTAATAAGCTAGAGATATGAAGGTTATAATCTTAATTACCATTTTGTTGAAATAACTATGTGCTGTTACCAACACATGGAAATGACAGAAGTTAAATAGATAAAAAGATGTCTATGGTTCTGAGACTGTTGTACTGCTTAAGAAACCACAGACCTTGGTAAAAAAGAAAAAGTATTTTTTTGATCCTTAGGCATACAATCTCTCTAGAAAGGAAACAGGCTGGGAAAACTATATACAGTCTATGGAGGACTTAAGGACAAAAGAGGGTAATAAATAGGTAGAATCTCTTAGACCAGATATGGATTCAGATGACCGTGGAGAATGAGGGACAAGAATGTTCCTTCCTGAGAATAGAATGACTGCCTACTCATGAATGTTCATACCTTCAGGACTGTGGACCATCTCCAGATGTGATAAAAGTGATTCAGAACTACCATGGCCCTATGTCTTCACTGCTTCCTACTTCAAAATTGTGTGTGCATGTGTGTGTGTGTGCATGTGTACTCTAGAGATAAGATAACTTGATTTACTAGTTTATAGCTTCCAAATTAAGAAAAGGAAGTTTGAGACAGGATGTAGAAACTTCTGTGCATCAACCAGAAATCTTAGACGTTAAGCTGGATGCAGTGATGCATTTGAAGCTGCTGTAATGAAATACCATAGACTGGGTGGCTTAACCAACATTTATTTCTCACAGTTCTGTAGGCTGGCAAGTCCAAGTCCAAGGTGCTGGCAGATTTGGTGTCTAGTGTGGACTTGCTTCCTGGTTCCCAGACAGCCTTCTGCCCCTATGTCTTCACATGGCGAAAATGGGAAGGCAACTCTCTTCAGGGCTCTTTTATAAAAGGGCATTAATCCCATTCATGAGGGTCTCAGCACCTCCCAAAGTTCTCACCTCTTAATGCCATTACATTGGGTATTAGGTTTTAACCTATCAATTTTACGGGAATTCAGACATTGTCTATTGTAGATGGAATGGTACTTTTGGCCTGCTTTCCTTGGCAGGGATATAGTCAGTTCTATGTGTTAAAAAAAAAAATGCAAAAGGATATTTAAAGAACAGGAGGGAAGACTCTTTCAGAGATGGATAATGTTTACTGATGAAATGATGTGTTTCCTGCATTTCTCAGTAGGCTTGAAGAGGTAGGCTATGCTGTATAACTACTAACTGGCCTATTGTCTGTAGCTAGAATGAGCACATTTCATCTAGACAAAAATATTTATGAGCCAGTGCTTTGATTTCTATGCTCCATTTTATGAGTCAGCAGTTGTGAAAAACATTGTGAAATAGTACAACTGTCAGGTTTGGCCTTTTCATAACAATCATTGGTTACGTACCTTGAATATGATATTAATCTTTGTCATTATAAGTGCCCGAGAGTGGGTGGCATTATTTGTTTGTTTGTTTGGTTGGTTTTGTTTATCTCACCATAGTTTATTCTGTAAACTATGTAATATATAGTAATTTATTAATACAGTAATTAAATATACAATAATTAATTAATACAGCAATTAATTAATACAGTAATTAATTAATACAGTAAATAAATATAGTAATTTATTCTGACTAATAAATTAAGTTGTCCTAATTTACCAAACATTTTATAGTTCATTAGCTTTGTATATGGATTTTTCTTTTATTATTTTTTAAATGTGCATAAAAGCAATTTCTAATCAGCCACTTTCCTTCACAGTTTTTTCTTTTCATACAATTGTTTAGATTACAGGTATAGATAAGTAATAAAGATACCATAAAAAAATCAGTTTTAATTTTCATCATAGTTAAATCCTGAAAAAGAGGAGACATGTAAGGACAATTTAGCAAGTGACAAAAATGAATTTTGAAATAATATATTTTAAAATGTACAGTAATAAATATTACTAAATTATGACCTTTATTAAATAATAAGTAAAATACTCATGTCCTTACTCCCACTGTTATTAGATAACACATGCTCTAAAATCTTCAAATACATTGGTGATGAAATTTAACTCTGTAAATTGAAAATGTAGTTATGTTATACAATCAGGTGTACCATTGCTATATTACTTTTTTCTTGGTAAGATGTGTCTTCAATTTTATGTTCAATGTTTTCTAATACCACTCTTAAATCCATCACTATCATTAACTCATAAAACTTCACTTTTGCCATAAGACAGTTTGCACTTACAGCAGTTCCTGGAATTAAGCAGCATCATTAATGGTCCAGAAAAGTCACCTTTAAAAAAAGTTCTTCAGTGACTACTTGTGTTTTTCATCTGCTTATTTTAGTGCTCAATACTTACTTGATCAAATTATTGGAAGACCATTGGAGACAGTGCTTGACGTCCTACCACCAACTGCATACGAGGAGGTACATGTTTTCCTTGTTACACCAATTATTTGGAAACAATTTCAAAACTAAGAACTTTCTCTTTGGAAATTGCCCAGTGGATGGGTCTCTCCAGCCAATGACTTGGTTTTGTCCCTCTGCTCCTCACGTTCCCAAGACAACTTTGCCTACGCCTGACAGAGCATGAATAGAATACATATTTTCTCTACTGTTAGGAGGAACTTTACACTCTTAAATAACTGGCATTTTAAGAACATAGACAAAAGCATATTCACAATGCACCTCACTTCACACCTCCAAATTTGAGTTATCCTAATGCTGTAAGAGTGGTGGTTTGAGTGTATGTGCAAAATCCTGTGAAACAGACTTATTTGGCCTCATCAATTTAGTGAATACCAGTTCACTAAAAAACAATTGAACAAAATTTTGATATACCAAATCTTTACATATGTTAACTGTGTATATAAGTAGAAAAAGCCATATTATTTTCAATCTCTTAAATGTTTTATATATCTCTATATTTGTCTATCATATCCATCTATCTATATATCTACCTATCTCTTAGTCATCTATCATCATCATCTATCTAACAAGTACTGAAGTTAAATAAAACTGAAACAGAAATTCCCAATATAAGAGCAGGGTAGATGGCTCTCCAGATATATCCAGTGAGACAGGTAGGGGAATTAGAGTTTTTGTAGTTCATTCAAGGTTGAATAGCCTCTTGGTTATGATTTTAGATAATATGAATATATAAACAAACAGGCCAACATTTACTCTATACACCAAATTTCAATTTATTACTTGCCAAGAATAAATGTTTTTTCTAAGACTTACTAAGGTGTCTACAATTCAGAGCACCGTTTTCTTGATTTTAAATAAGACCATGCCTTTAGTTAACGCTTGGAGAATTGAATGCTTTTCATTTAAGTGTTCACCTCTAGATCCCCAGATTCTATTAAAGTCTGCTACCAATATAACATATGGTAGCATCTGCAAATTAGTAATGAGTAGACCCTGGGAAGGCCAAATACACAAGTTCTTCCTCCCAATCATATCTCTCAATTGTCACAATCCTCATACACTCAAATACTCTCTATAATATCCACACAGTAATGAATAAATATGGCAAAAGGCTTTACTCTGTGACATTTCCTACAACAAGTACTGATCCTTTCAATCATTTATACTTAGTCATGTCTGCATATGATAATTCTCAGGTTCCCTTACTTTGACTTCTAATTTTCTGTTTCCTTCTCTTTGTTTGAATTTGCCTGTGTATCTTTATTTGTCTCTTTATTTTCAACCTATTTTAAATTCATTGCAAGTATATTGTTATTCTAAGAGACGTAAATATTTTGCTCGTTATCACATATTATTTTTTCATGATAATCTGTCATAAGGGAGTGTTTAGAACAACAAAGTATAAGTGTTAACATCTATGCTGTGATTTTACAAGCTTATTTTTTTCCATTGTTTTCTCCTATTTCTCTGGTTAGATAACATTGTTTTTCATTTCAAAGTTTCCCATGTAAATTTGAAAATTGTTTTTCATTCGTATTTGTAGATTACTTTCCTTTTCATGACTTTGTATTGCAATGTATGAGTTTGAATTATTTGCTAAATCTTACTACTTTACTTCAAAAAAGAAAATATTTTTCCTTATTTTATCATTATTTTCTCCATCAGTTATATTTTATATATTTATGCCATGTTTCTTTTATATCTTAGTCTTTTCACCTTCTGTCTAATGAGTTCCATTTCTTCAAGTTTTTGATTTATGCTTAGATTCATGGCCTGGAAAATGAAGGGAAAGCAATATCTCAGATATTTAATTGATGAGTGGGAAACACACCCTAGGGTAACCCCATGAATAACACCTTCAATAACTCCCTCCCCTTTAGAGCAAGTGCAAACTGATATTTGCTTTTAGCCAATAGTATATGGCATAGCATATGGGAAAGAAATTCCCATGATTATTTACATTATGTAAGATTCCATCTTAGAAGTCTGGGGGACAGATTCTCTTCTGGAACTTTAAAAAATGAGCTGCCAGATGGCCTGTGACAGGGCCATGTAGCATGGAACTGCAGGCAGCCTCTAGGAGCTAAAAAAAAATCCCAGCTGGTAGCCATCAAGAAAGCGGGAACCTCAGTCCTACAACCACAAGAAACTGAATTCTGACAACAGCCTCTCAATTTTGGAAGAAAATACTGTGCTCCAGAAAGGAACACATACCAGCAGATGCCTTGACTGAAGTTCTATAAGACTTTGAGCTGAAGACCCAGTTAAGCTGTGCTCAGACTCCTGACCCACAGAAACTGTGAGATAATAATACATGTTATTTTTTGAAGTCCTTTGTTAAGAAAAAATAGATAAGTAATACATGTGGACCATTTCTTCTTATTGTTGTTTTTATAAATTATTAATCTCCTTCAATCTTAGTGCTCTAACATTTAATTAATTAATTTTTATTCTTTTTCACCAGCTTTACTGAAGGATGATTGACAAATTAAAATTGTATATGTTTAGGTTGTATAACATGATGTTTTTATTTTTAAGGTGTACAATGAAGTTTAATATATGTATAAAATGTGAAATGATTACAACAATCAAGTTAACACATCCATCACTTCATATTTGTGTATATGGTACCATTTTTGTATATATGGTAAGAACACTTATTATATACTCTCTTAGAAAATTTCAAGTATGCAATACAATATTATTGATAGTCAGCATGCTGCACATTTGATTCTCAGAAATTATTAATCTTATAACTGAATGTTTGTACTGTTTGACTAACATCTCTCCATTTTACCCAAGATCCGAGACACTGACAACCACCATTCTGCTCTCTACTTCTATGAGTTTGACTTTCTTTTAGATTCTACATATAAGCAAGATCATGCAGTATTTGTCTTTCTGTGTCTGGTTTATTTCACTTAGCACCATGTCTTTCTAGTTCATTCATGTTGTCACAAACAGCAACATTTCCTTCTCTTTTATGTCTAAATAATATCCTTCTGTGTGTATACACACACACACACACACACACACACACACAATTTCTTTTTCCACTCATTTGATGGGAATGTAAATTGGTAAACACACCATGGAACACAGTAAGGAGCTTCCTCAAAACACAAAAATACTACTGTATGATTCAGTAATCCCACTTCTGGGTGTCTATCCAAAGGAAATGAAATCAGGATCTCAAAGATATATTTGTACCCCGTGTTCATTGCAGTACTATTCACAAAAGCCAAGGTGTGCTGTGACTTTTTAATCAAAGTTTTCATAAATTTACTCTGGCAATTCTGTTTCCTGGGTCTGAATTTCGACCATTCTACCTCTGTGTTCTGGGTTCCCTTAATTGAATTTTCAATTTCTTGTTCTTGTTCAATTTTTTTTACTAAGATCTGGTTATAAGAAAATGTTAAAGAACAAAATTTCCACAAATTATTAGAGAAATGTAGTCTTTATTAACATGGCAATGAGATATAAACTGTAGCACGCCATGAGTGTGATCGTGTGAATAGTAGGAATAAACTGCAATAACTATAGAGCACCGTGTGTTGACTTGCTGCAGAGCAATGCCCAGATCTGAAGAGAGGGGGTTTAAAGCATTATATTGGGTGGGGAATCAGACTGAAAATTAAATATGTATATATATATATA
>NW_020172817.1:5711801-5826746 GCF_003031525.2 Neophocaena asiaeorientalis asiaeorientalis | reverse complement strand
TATGTTTTTTTTTTTTTTCTTTTTTTGCCATTGCAGAAGTTGTACCTCCATTTCAAACTTTATATATTAATATTTTTCTACTTGCAGTTATGTTATGGAATTATTTTTGAATGGTTAAGATGGTTAAAAAAAAAACAAAGCGAAACAAAGAACTTCACATATGCCCAGAGTTAAAATGGTTCAAATTGCCAGAAAAGAGGGGGAAAAAAATACTTTTAAAGTTGTAGTTAGATTTTTTTTTAATTGTCATAAACCAGATAAAATGATTTGCCCCTTCTTGTCTGACAGGATGAGTAACTGAATATCACACAGTGCCTCACAACCTCCCTCCCAATATGCAATCCTGGAGATGTTTTATTTACACAAAACTGAGAAACAGCTCTAAATGATGAAAGCATCTGTGGCTTTCATTAGGGTGCAGAGGCTAGTGCTAAGGGCTGCAGTGTGAGGGCAGTAGTGGGCAGTTGGTGAGGGGAGACAAGACAACATAATTTGGAGGATAGCACTTGATGTGTGCTCACCTTTCTTTTGCATGTTTTTCTGAGCCAACCTGATTTCTCTTACTTTCTATTATTAAAAAAAAATGAGGTTTTGATTCATTATCCCTGTGACAGGTATGAGTAAAGTGAGGTAGGGTATTTATAAGAGGAGAGGTCTATAATCTGTAGGCCAGCACACTGGAGGCCCAGGGAAAAGCTAATATTGCAGGTTGGGTCCCAAGTTAGCCTGAAGGTGGAGTTCCCTCTTCCTTGTGGGACCTCAGTTTATTTCCCTGAAGGCTTTCAACTGATTAGAAGAGGTCCACCCACATTATGGATGGTAATGTGCTTCACTCAAAGTTGACTGATATAAATGTTAACCACATCTAAAAATATACCTTCACAGTAACATCTAGACTAGTGTTTGACCAAAAACGGGGTACCATGGCCTAGTCATGTTAACAAGTAATATTAACCATCACAATGTGGTTGAGTTGGACAGTCTTTGCTCAGAAGGACCTCTCACTTGACTGTACTAAGAATGGCTGATCCTTTCTTCTTGTATATTTCACCTGCTAATTTAGCTGATAGTTGAAGGGAATTTGAGCTCACAGGAGAACCATGCTAGTTTTCTGGAGACCACAATGGTCATTAAAGATGAATAAACACACTAAGAAAAGTAATAATAGACAAAAAAAAATAAGTAACACAGAGAAAAAAATTCTTATGTAAGCACATAAACACCCACAAAAATTACGGAATGATAATGTAAACAGAAATCAGTAATACCTGATATAATGCTGAATCAAATTCAAATTCTAGGTAAAAACAATATAACAGGTGAAAGTAAAATTTAGATGAACTAAGTATCAAAACAGATAGTTGATGAGCATATACTTGAGCTGCAAGATGTGGTTGGGGAACTCTATCACAAGCCATAAAGAAGTGATAATGATAGAAAATGTATGTAAGTAAAGTTAAAAGACATTGGGGACAGAAATAGAAGAGACAACATTTACGTGATGGATAGGAGCACTCACTTATTATAAAATTTAGTCCCCAAAGGGGAGAAAAAAATCAGAAGTATTTGAATGAAGAGTTATCAAGAATTATTAAGAAAGAAAGATGGAAGAATTCACATTTAATGGATTAAAGAATACTAAATAGGACAAGTAACTAAATCCTACACTGGGATGATAGTAAACTGTAAGGATATTAAAATTTGTATAATTTTATAAAACCTTCCAGAGACCTATTATGAATCAGTAGTTTTAATTTGGTCTTTATAAAAGTGATATCAAATGAATATAAACATGATTTAATATTTAAAGCAATTAAAGGGAAATCATGTGTTTGAACATATTTGATGATGTGTTCAAAGGATTTTTCTGTTCACTCATTCTTAAAAAGAGAGCTACACAGATTTAGTGATTCATGAGAAAGAACAAGAGAGAGAAAAAGATTTAAGGAGCAGAGGTACGTTCAAGAAGATTGGGCTGTCAAAAAGTTTCAACATAAATATCAAAGAGTATGTCTTATGCATTTTTCTCTAAGCAGTCATTTGAAAAGGGAGCATCTAACATAATTTTAGAGAAGTAGCAAGACTGCTTAAATACAAGTCACTTCATATAATATTCCTTTTTAAATAATGTATAATTTAGTACCCTCAAACAAAGCTCTTTAAATTCAAAAGATGGAAATATACAAAATTAAATAATTTGGTAATAAACTTTAGGAAACATTTTACAATAAATAAATTAGTCGTTTATAAAAGTTTTCACAAATGTGAGTCTTGTTACATATTCTTCACTGAGGTCTAGCAAATCATGTGAGCAAATGACAGCTGCTAAAGAAAATCTGAGGCATTTTCTGGATAGTTTTCATTAGGGTTATTAGTTCATTTCATTGAACTCATCTTCTTTTGATAGATATATCTTAATAAGATATTGTATGAACTGAAGGGACTTGTCATATTCCTCCGAATTTACAAAAGTTGAATTTCTAAACTATCTATACACGACTTTCCCTTTGGCCCCAACTTGTACTATCCCACTGCTTGTATTATATTGCTTTTAAATCAACTGTATTCTTTCACTTTTACATATTCATGAATCGTATTGGAGAGCAGGATAAAAGATATTTGTTGTTTAGAGTGAGAAAAATTCACAACCCTCCTTTCACATATACTTTGTATGGTGCTTGGATCTGGTAATAAGAATATATCTCTGATTATCTGTCAATATTTAGCTAATTGAAAATATAGATCATTCCAGGTCTCCAGCATCGTGACTTCCATGGTCACGGGTTCAAGCTCTTGCACTCAGCAACAAAATCCCTTCCAATAACCCATTCCAAGGGCTGTTTTTATAACACTGAAAATCTGAAGAGGAAAGAATAATTTTCAGCCAAAAAGAAAGAAAAATATGCGTTGCTCTATAGTCCTATACTACCTATACTTTCACATTCTTTCTTTTCCCTTAATAACAAAAGAAAATAGCCTTAATACTTTATATACATATTTTACTGCCAAGTTTTAGACTATTGTTACTTTAAGAAAAAAAAAGACCTTTCAGTAATATGAATCATTAAATTTCAGAACCATTTTATGTGGCAATATATTAGCAAATAGACACATGGAAGTTTAGAAAGTTTCTACTTAGGAAAAATCAGTGGTGAACATTGAGACATACTGCTAAATGTAAAATTATTTTTCTTTCATAATGAAGCCGCAGGAGAGACAGGATTTAAATTAATTAAAATGATTACATAAATCCATGCTTATGTGAAATGTTAGACTACCAATTGTCCAGAGGCAAAAGAGAAAATTATTCTTAATTTATTGTCATATAATTAAGCTCACAAACATATTTACTGCTGTTTCTAATGATTCATAATAATATAGTTTTCTCTGTTGTCAGGAAGAATTTTAACATCACACACTGATTTCTTGGTGGGAAAGGACGTAGTTATAAGAGGAGTAGTCCTCAGGGATAAATGGCAGATTTTATGACTATGACCTAGTAAAGGTTATGTTCTACAGCTCATATTTCCTGAACCTATTAAGAAGGGTCAATGCATTGTATGCGTGGATTATAACTTAATTATTATGCTGTGCTGTGTGGTAGGTTCAGAGAATAAAATATAGAGTTCAATAAACGAAGGACCAAAAACATAAAAGACGTTTTGGATTGTCAGGCAGAATAGTAACCAAAATTAGTGGTAAAGATCTCAGAGAAACAGACTGATTTTCACTTTATAATTCCTTAGACTCAAATTTAGTGGTCCCAGGTATGTCAGGAAAGAGGTGTGAAGGGAGTGGCTAAAATACCAAGGAATTGTAAACTCAATAAATTCCCAGGTTCTATCATCATCTCTACCGTGCCCCTTCCCCAGTACAATAAAAGACAGAATGTATCTAACCTTTGGTAAAGCAAAGGCTCTCTGAACCAACGGATAAAGGGGAAGCTGAGAATGAGGATGCCAAACACAAAATGCAGAGAGAAGTCAATTCTTATACACCAGATGGTGGAATTCTCAATCCACTTCTCCAACAGAACTCCCAGAATGATGGAAGCCACACCTGTGGAAGTTGACATGAGGAATTCTATCATCAAATCACCTCAGCTTATTACTGAACTATTAAACAAATATCACCTGTCAGTGGAGATACTCAAATTTTTAAAGCCCCAGTCTCAAATGTGAACAAGAGTGTCAGTGTACATGTAAGAAAACCTGATAATATAAAAGATAGAGACTAAAACACGAAGATAATATACTAAAGAAAAAGACAAGACTCACATATAAATATAAGAGAAAATATAAAAAGTAAGATAGAAATAGTTTTTGAGAAATCAAACTCATACATGGTATATATGTATGTATTATGCTATATAACCGTATTTTTTCAAAGTAATAAAAATAGAACATCTTTTTTTACATTTTTGCAAATATACTTCATGCTTGTTTAATCAGTGGTAGCTGACATCTTATGTGTGTTTCTACCTTCAATCTGTTTCAATATTTTTTTTGAAATACGCAAATAAAATCTGATCTGACACAGGTATTTAGTTGGAAAGAAAAGAGTATTTTGATAGATTTTTCAGATAATGGAAATTTTTCTGTGCTACTACAGCAAAGCTCAACATATTGTAATTTCTTAATAGTTGCACTGTGGAATTGGAAACCATATCAGTAAACATTTTGCACTCTGTTACATTAAAATCCATTGATCTATTTTGTATTTTGAATAGTTCTTCTGCTCATGCATGATTTTGTAACTTTATTTATTGCTAATTCAGAAAACACTGGATCACTGAACATTTCAGTTCTTTCATATGTTGACACATTTCAATATAAAATATTTGTTTTTAAATCACATTCATTAATATTGCCACTGTCTTCTCAGAAAAGTCAAGTATTGGGAATCAGTCAACAGTTGCAATGGCTGATACAAGTTTCCAAAACTTAATTTTGCTTTAATAGTTCAAATTTTGTCTTTGGCAACAATAGACATTGAATGTTTTCTCCTCCTCCTTCTTTTAGTAAGTGACAGGCTTACATCATTAATTTCAGAGGCAATATTGGGTAAATACCCAAGTCTGAGTAACCAGAGTTATTGCAATTATGTAAACCATATGCATGCATTAGTCCCGATCCTCAGCTTTCCCTTTCTTTCTGCAATGGAATAAAGGGATTCCTTTAAAGCGAGTCAGAATACTTTTTCTAAAAGAGTATATATTTTAAGTTTGTGGGTAATATGTTTTTTGTCACAACTATTCTCTTTGTCATTGTAGCACAAAAGCAGCAAAAACATCACTTAAACTAATGACCATGTCCCTGCTCCTATAAAATTGAATTAATAGCCAAAGACATTAAAATTTCATGTAATTTTCGTGCATCATAAAGTATTATTATTCTTTTGGTTTTTAACCATTTAAATATATAAAAAAAATATTTCTTATCCTCCAGGGCATTCACAAAGAGGTAACAACCCTATCTGGCTTTGGCTAGAAGGTAGTTTACTTTGCATTAAAACGGAAGAGAGAGAGAGACTCTATGATTCCCTTCTTGCTCCTTGAACTGAGAATAGAATGTTTAAATTTACATTCTACATTGTGTATGCTCCTTGGAGGAGTTAAAAAAAAGCTGAAACTTCCCATAATCTTTAAAATCACTACTGTCTTAGAGCTACTATTGTGCTATGACCACTTATCTCTCAATGTTTTTCCTTCATTCCATTCCATACTATAGTAGAGAATCATTTTCATGTTGTGGGTTACCTATGTCCAATGTCTCACATTCATCTGATAATGAGGGTATCCAACTCTTGCTCATCAAATGTATGACCAACTTAATCCAAAATCCATTTTGAGATATCATTTCTGGAATCTATGTTAAGTCACTATATTAGAGTCTCAGAAGGAAACAGGTGACATAACTATAAAAATTATTGTATGTAAATTAATGAAAGAGTTATTTAGAGAAGCATGGACATACCTAAGAGAACCAAGTAGGAATGGTTAATAGCCATGGGACTAAGAACTTCCTTCTATCTGGATGGGGGAATTAGGTTCACCAGAACCTGGCAAGAGCTGTAACTGTTGGAAAAGAAAAGAAAGCCCACAAGAAAGGAGCTCTGGTCATAGATAGAACAATTTAACACCATTAGAATTGATGTCCCTTAGGGAGAAAGCAGGTATAAAATATCCTAACCTGTCTCTGCTCCCTCCCTTCAAATTACTGCTCGTTATTTTCCTTGGTCAAATCTGAGTGATACAGAAGGCAAAGGAACCTGGGTGATGGAGTTCATAGAGATCAAACTTGTGGGACACAGAGTAAAGCAGAGAAAGTGAAAGAAAGGATACTGAGGACCATTCAGAAAGTAAATAGCTCAAGCTATAACTGGCTACATTATATGCTATAGGTTAGTTTGGGGATAAGTCTGATGACATGCTCCTGTCAGTAATTCCCTTTGATTATCTGCCAAAGTTATCTTTGAGAATTGAAGTAAGGAGGTACACAGGATGGTTCTTCTGTCCTGTTCAGAAAACTCTATTTATGAATTGCAGTCTGTGTGTACTTGAAAGATAGTGACAAATTAGAGAGAAGAGAAATAAATGAATGAGGGAACATGAGAAGAAAGACAAAAGAAGAAATGAAAAGTAGAGGAGACAGGAGGAGAGGGAAGGATGGGGAAGAGAAAGAGCATGAGAAAGGAAAGAAGGCAAAGAAAGGAAAGAGGAGTGTAACTTGGAAAAGAAACAGCTAAAGTATAGATTTGCAAAGAAAAAAAGTTTAAAGTCTTAGAATAATCTCTGCTTTCAGTGAACCCTAGACAGTTTAATGTTTAGATAATATATTTGGTTCTTTTTCCATGATACAACTGATTTTTATTTATTTACTTTGATACAAAGCCTCATTCGAAATAGTTTGGTTGGAGTAATACTGATGTCCAGCATTAGATCAATTTGTAAAGACGGACAACCCTATATTAAAAAAAAAAAAAAAAAAAAGAGCTTGAGGCTAAGATAACCCTTCACTATCCAACAACAGAATACTTTTGTTAACAAAGAAAAATGATAACTCAAAATCAGCTTTTAGTGAACACCTTAAATAACATCTTAGAAATCATTCAACATGCTAACAAGATTTATCTGATTTCCTTACCTATCTTGATGGAAGCTCTTTAATTCTCTGGCCTTATGGCTCTAAGCGGTAGCATTTTTAATCAGAGTTGCTTTCTTGGTTCATCTTTCCCCTCTAACTTTTCCCAAGGCAGGAGGGCCTGACTTAGAGGATTTTATTAATGGAATGAAAAGTGTATAGTGTAGTACCTTCTGAGTCCTTCTCTAAGGATATGCAATGCCTGTAGGAAGGGCATATTTTTTCATCCATGTGGTAAAAGAGTCGCCTCAACTGCAAATATTTTTAAAGCTTTTTTTGGCTAAAGATGTTTCATACTCTTCCATAACTACATCCTCTTATTGACTAACATATTGATTTATATCTGTTTCTCATGACCTATTTTTTAATGGATGCCATACATAGGTTTTTTTTTTGTTGTTTGTTAGTTTTTTAAATATATTTTATTGAAGTGTAGTTGGTTTACAATGCTGTGTTAATTTCTGTACAGAAAAGTCGTTCAGTTATACACATATATATGTATTCTTTTTCATTATGGTTTATCACAGGATGTTGAATACAGTTCCCTGTGCTATACAGTAGGACCTTGTTGTTTATCCATCCTATATATACTATTTTTCTTTTAATTTTGTCATCCGAGATGGAGAGTCTTTGATGCCAAAATTTGATTAGTAATTAGTTATTACATTTAACCTTTCCACCTCAAAATCCAACAGTGCTGAATATTTATTTGTTTAGTGTTTTACTGATGGATTTACCAAATTTACTTAGGGGTTAAATTTTATTTCTTGAACTGAGTTTTCTCCCTCAAATAATGGATCCCAGTAATTTGCAATTTATAGTGACTAAAACTAACTCTATATTTTTTTAAAAAATTGTCTAAATGCACTTTTAAGTTTTAATTAAGACATTTTTGTTCATTTAAGTGTAATGAATGTAACTGAAAGACATAAAGGAAATTTTATGTGACTTCACAGCACACTACAAAATCCTACTACATGAATCCCTGTGATTAAGATTCAAATAATATCTTGAGTTAATGATCATGATTTTAATTGTTTAGAAGGTGAAAATTCATTTAAATGAATCTTTTGCTTTAAACAGTGGCCAAGAATAAGTTACTTTCTCTTCTTTTTAGAGCTATCTATTTTGAATAAGTCATTGTTAATTATGTTGGTGGTTTTATACTTATCACAGGTCAATGGGCATCTGATGATTTCTGGACAGCTAATAAGAAACTTAACCGCCCTTCTGAATAATTAAAAGAAAAATTATTTTTATGGGATTCAATCACTAAGAAATTATTTTCTCTCTTTTATTTATTTTTAAATAATTTTTCCTGGTTCATTTTTTTCTGTGACCTCCATTGTCAATGCCTTATTTATAATTCCTCAGTTACCAAATTTTCAGTCGTTGAAATATATTTCTCTCTCTGACTTTCTAGAAGTAAACCATTTAATAGTGTAGCCAGGAGCTTTATATAGTGATGTAATTTACACTAAAAATTAACTAATTAAAATAAAATACATTCACAAATTAATTTCTCAGTTGGCCATGTTAAAATATCTTGATATAATGGTTTGTCAAAACTGTGATTCCGACTGAAAATTATTTGGAAGTCTTTTTAGATAGAAAAGGAAAAATGTGTAATATATATTTGTCCTAATTAAAAGCTGGCTGCTATATCAAGTTATCTGTAATCCAATTAATTATTTTTACCAAAAATATTCAGTAAAGTCCAAGCGGCAGGCACAGAGAATACAAAGGTAGAAAAGCAAGGGCTTTGTCTTTAAGTTGAACATTTGGGTGCTTTATAAAATAGTGGATGCAATACGAGTTTGTGGTAAGCTGAGGGGGTAGGGAAGGGAAGGGACATAAGTGAATTAAACCCACTACCCTGGACGTGCCAGCCAGCTGTATATGGTGGGGCAGAAAGGGACTTGATAGAGCTCTATAAGTAGCTTTCATACATTTATTTATTTTTAAATGTATTTCAAATGTGTGTCTGGATGACAAGTTTAAGCACCAGAAATGTACCCCTGAATAGCAAGCTCAAAACCCTGATAACCTCCCATGATCTTGAAAAATATGGCACTAAATTAATAGCATGGCTTTTGTTCGCTGTGGTGGATGGAAATCAGACACTTTACATACTTCTCACTGCAGAAGATTTTAATGTCGTATTTTCAGGATGGTCTGCATTGCCAGAAGCTCTCAGCTCTTACGTTCCACTTTAAGGTGGATGAGAGTGCTATCCTTATGCATATAGTTTTAGTGACCATGAATAACACCTGCGATTGACTAGTAATGACTTTAAAGAAAGGATGCAGGAACAGTGAAGTGGTCCACATTGTAAGGACTACAGAGGCAGGCACTGCAAGAGAAAGAGAGGAAGAGAGGATACCAGTAGTTGGGAAGTTTAGAATAAAACAGCAGTAATGTGTGCATATCGGTATATTTTGAGTCTAAAGACAGTCCATGTGAACATTTTGTGTTATTTCCATTTTATGTTTCTGCTATAGATACATTGGAAAATGTATTTCTTCCAGTTAACCGGACATTACTCTGCCAGGTACATTTGTCAATGTCCATCACAATGACAGAAATAAATGTTTCATTCCAAAAATTCTTAGATAATGAACAGGCTGGTGTATGATAGCCTTTCATTCAGATGTCTGCTGGTTGAAGTCATGCTGAATTCATACTCTCTAGGCAGAAGCTGAGACTAATATGTCTTTTCCCTGAGTAGAATGTTAAAATTGAGTAGGAAATTGTTAGAGAAATATTGGATCATAGTATAGCACCATAAGTGCATAGCATCATCAACTATTTATATAATAAAGAATATTGGCTTGGATATGAAAATACCCATGTTTTAAAATTCAAATAATATGTGTGTTATTTATGTAATAACATAAAGTTCCTTATTGAACTAAACATATTTACTAAATCACTATATATTTACTAAATCATATTTTATACTTAAACAAAGTAATTCTTACTCAATGACTAATAATAGACATCTTATGTTTTAGACTATTTTGGTTAACTATTTCCAATTCTTTGTGACAGAGAAAGTCTGTAGATACATGTTAAGACATGAATTTTAATACATTACTAAATATATATATATTTACACATCAATTTAAGATTTTATTACTCTTTAATATATGAACAAATTAGCTGGCAACTCATTGTGCATTTTTTGAAAAGAAAAAGGACTACAATTTTGGCAGTTTTCTTGTGGTTAAAAAACAGTCAATTGTACAAGTGATTTTCATATTCATAAAAGTGTAGACTGGCAAATCTTTAAAACACCTTCTTAGTGTGACTATCAACAGGGAGCTGAGTCCAAAGTCTCTATATTTTTAGAGCAATGTTATGCCCTAGGATACCATTAAATTTTATCACTTCAGACTTCAATATTCACCAATGGATTGAAATGATTCTTTCTGAAATAAGGTTGTGACTCAGGATTCTGAGATCTAACTGCATAGACCCTGAAAAAGCCATGAATGTAAATGAGAAAGAACTGCTGAGTTAAGCAAGACATCTACAAACAGCCTTTTACGTTGAAGAAGCTGTTTAACACAGAAGTGTGTCTGAAAATAATGAACTTTTTTTCACAAAATGAGAATATTTTATTAATATTAGTTATTTTCATTAATGTTTCTTCATATTATTGACAAACAGCTCTGAAAATATGTATTAGTAAATCCAAATGCTGAGTGACACATTGGCATGATAATGCTTATATCATCCTTATACAAAATAACTAGACTCCATACACCAAGAAGTTAAGAAAAATATTTTATTGACACCTTAGATAACACAAATTAAATAATGTTTACAAACACTTATCATTTCAGCAATAATTTTTACATGTAAAACACCTACACTCAGAGGGTGCTGGAATTATATATAAGATATATGGTCCCATATTCAAGATGTTTGAACTATCATAAAAGGGTATGCTGTCTCACACAAAATCAGTCCAAATTTGACAATTTTTTTTAGTAAGTTTGGTGATTTCAGTGGGGAGATACCCCCAAAGCCTCTGCAGGTACAAAAATAGCAAGAAGATGGTGTGCAAATACTCTTTGGAAGGTTGCATTGCTAAGAAGCAGACTCTAGGCCAGACTACTGTGCAGAGTGTTTAATAGAGCATGCTCTCAGGATCAACATTTTGAAGGGTACACCATTAGGCAGAGTGAGAAGTTGGTCTCAATGCAGTCTCTGCAAAGACCTCAGCCACCCCGTATTGAGCTCTGAAGATGAAATGACCTTTCAGAATTTTCCATGGTAGAGCTAGGATACTGTGATTTGTACCAGAGATGACAGGTAATTTGTTTCAGAATGCACTAGGAAAACACATGCCTTTGGTTGAGGAGAACTCTTCAGACAGTTCCTGAAGAATTTGAGAACTAGTGCTGTCACCTGCCATCTTTCCAGGAGCTGTGATTAACAGAAGATACAGCACAATTTCCACACCATCAGCTCTAAGAGATTAAATGTATACACTTATATAGTCCAGGATATGCAATTTTCTAGTAGTATGACTTGGACCAAGAAGCTCCTTCTTCATGAAAATTAAAGTTAATAAGGTTTGGCTTATATGTTAATTGAAAAGCAAAAATGGAAAAAGAAACTAATTTTAAATAGTTTATCACATAAATATTTATAACATATACATATACAATAGTGAATTTTAGTTATCATTCCTAAAATACTGTGTGAGTTTTTTTTCTCCCGTTGCGGAGCACAGGCTCCGGACGCGCAGGCTCAGTGGCCATGGCTCACGGGCCCAGCCGCTCCACGGCATGTGGGATCTTCCCGGACCGGGGCACGAACCCATGTCCCCTGCATCGGCAGGCGGACTCTCAACCACTGCGCCACCAGGGAAGCCCCCTGTGTGAGTTTTTAAAACCTTCATTTTGCTCTTATCAAATAAAGTAAGTATTGTATTGAAGTGACACACAAATCATTTCAACCTCTATAAGCTATTGGGTTGGCCAAAAAGTTTGTTTGGGTTTTTTCATAAGACGTTATGGAATTCTATATGAGTTAAAGTCCATAGTGCTCTACTTGCTTATGCTAATTATTGCAATGTATTACAAGAAGGAGTTGACAATTCTGCATGTGGTTAAAGGTAAAGAAACTTTTACTCTAAGGGCAATTCTGAAAGATTTTCTTCAGCACAGGGGGATGATCCAAGTTTAGTTGGAACACAGAAGCGATGACTAATTATAATGAATTATTCCTGGAAATTTCAGGCACTATAGAAGGTCTCTAGGAGTCTTTTACTTCTTCAGACTTCTTAATAATACTCTTTTCTAAGTTGTGAGTCTCAGAAATATGGAAGTGGGAAAGAGAAATGACAGAATATGTAGTCTAGAGGAACAGCCTTCCCTCTCAGTCAAAATTAAATCTCCATGTCAGTAATTTTAAGGCAAGGACACTGACACATCCCCCAGTCATCCAAGACCTGCCTCTGAAATCTATCTGACCTACCGTCCCTGGGTATTAGAGGAAATTTGGCTGTGAAGAGACTTGAAGAGTTTTGGTATGGAGCATCAGCTTTCCTGACAGAAGCAAAAAAAAGCAAAAAACCAAAAAGAAAAAATCCCTAAGTATCCAGGACATAGGGCACAGTCGGAAAGCAATATTTGCAAGTCGAACTTTCAGAGTGCTACTTTCACCTCCCACCAGGAGGAATGAAGGTGTGGTTGAGCATTGAGTTGGAGAAGAAATAAATACAGCCAACAACCTGAAATGGAGAAAGTACCTGAGGTTTAAACACATTTTTTTTATATTTTGTCCTACTCCGTGAAGCAAACGGAGGGAGAATCTGGGGGACAGAGGCTACGTTCATAAATTACAAATACTTCCCTAGAGAGAGAGTGAAATGGGTGGGAAAATAATTATAACAACATCTGGCCCATAAGTCTTGTTAAGGACTGGAGAGTCTCTGTTTAGCAAACTATTCCAGAAATCCTTTAGTAAGGTGGTTGACAAACTTTTTCTGTAAAGGGCCACAGAATGAATATTTCAGTCTTGCCATCCATACCATGTCTGTTGCAACTACTTAACTTTGCATTTTTACAACAAAAGTAGCCATGGGCTATACATAAATTAATGGGTATGGCTGTTTTCCAAGAAACTTAAAAGAAAGGGTACAAATGAACTTATTTACAAACAGAAGTAGAATCAGCATGTAAAAAGCAAATTTATGGTTATCCCAGGATAAGGGGGGAAGGGATAAACTGGGAGATTAGGATTGACATATACACACTACTATATGTAAAACAGATAACTAATGAGAACCTGCTGTATAGCACAGGGAACTGTACTCAATACTCTGTAATGGCCTATATGGGAAAGAATCGAAAAAAAGTATACATATGGGTATATGTACATGTATAACTGATTCACTTTGCCGTACACCTGAAACTAGCACAACACTGTAAATCAACTCTACTCCAATAAAATTTTAAAAATAAAATAAAATTGAATTAAATTAAAAAAACAAACAAACTGGTGCTGAGATGTATGTGGTCAGCCAGCTGTAGTTTATCCACCTCTTGTTTCCAAATGAGATCAGAAGGGCATGTGTTATAAGAAGACTATAAAACAGAAATAAGGGGTAAATTATTACATATGTAACATCAGAACTTTGTGGGTGTGGCAGGAAGGAGAAGAGACAGGGAGTGACAGAGGCAGCAGTCTCAGGCAATGAGGCAAGAGGCTTAGATGTGTGGCAAAAAGGGGTGGAAAGGAATTTCTGCTGATACGCTAACCAAAGAGTGATCTATTATCCAATTTTATGCGATTTGAACAACTGCAGTGTAAGCTCCTCTACCTCCTAAACCCTCGGTAAAATTTGCTTTATAGACCAGCACGCTATAAAATGAAAATTTTGTTAGGGTATGTTTGCTTACTTGTTTACACTGAAACTACTAAAGAATAGAGATTGATTTTCAAGTGTGGTTGGCATGGATCAAAGAGATAAGAACTGTGTAGGCATATAGTGAGAAAGACATTCTGAGTTCTGTGGACACTATAACTGAGAACCACTGAGGTCTTTAAGCACTTAATAATATGCAGAAATCCTGGGGAAAGTAGTAGATTATTGGTGTGAGCTGAAATCTGGGTATAAGAGAATCTGTAGTAACATTATACCATTGCAGTAACTAAGCATATTTCAAATCACCATATAAAATTGTTACATGCATGCTAAGTCTCAAGGAAATATGTATTTTATTGTATTCTTTGCTGGAAATTATTATTTTATTGCATATGGTATTTTGAAATCAATGTAAGCTAATATGGTGCAAAAATTGGTTGAAAGAGTTTATTGGTGGTGTTTTTTTTATTACAACATTAATAGACACCAATATTGAGATTTTTATTTTAATAGATCTAGATGGGTATTTTGAATGTTATTTGTAAAATCATCTCAGAGTTTTCTCATACACCACCAAGTTTGGAGATCACTAGATGAGTTTGAACAAAATTTGAATAAAAAAGAAATGACCTATTATTGTCAAGAGAAATATTTTTGACCTTTCAGGGTCTTATTCACAGGAAACAGGGCTCTGTGGGCTGGTTTGACTCCAAGTAGGAAGTGATCTCTTTTATGTCAAGCGGGTTTCGAAAGTCATTTGTCTTACCATAGCACACATAGAACACTGATTGGGACAGAGAGAATACAGCTGTCAAAAAGAATACCAATCTATACTGGAAAGACAGGAAAAAAGAGAATTGTACTGATTAAAATGTCAAATTTTTCTATCATACTGGAAGGTTTTTAGAATAATTGAATTGAGTATTTTTTATACTGTTTCACCTGCATACATAGATCATAGCAAAAGACCATTGAGAGAGACTTAAATGAGCTACTATAGTCCTAAAAAGATTATTTAAAGTCATGCAGACAAAATGACACACTTTATTTTTATTGTTGGAGAAAGTATCTATGGGATGGCTCACTCTGTCTACCATGAATGATAATTATATAACTTTTTAGAGTAAAAAATGAATTTTTAGAGCAAAGTATATGTGATCTTGTGTGTTTTAATTTTCTGGAATTGAAAGAAGATGTTTTACTGAAATCTTCTTCTTAGTTAGCATTCACCTAGCATGACAATAAAGGTCCGGATGATGGGCCTTATAAAAGAAGACATAAACATACATGGTTAGTGACTCGATTTTGGGGCAAGGAGAAGTAATAAAAATTTTGTGAATGAATAACTGATGACACAATGGTATTGGGGGTGACAGAAAATGAAATTAATATCATATAACTGATTTAAGGGTATGTTGATTTTGAGGTCATGGCTTGTACATTTAAATAATTAAAATATTATTAGATATTTATAATTCCAGTGTGCAGGACGATAAAATTGTTAGGATGTCATATCCTTGGGTCTGTTTGTTGTAATCATGAAAGTAGTGGGCTCCAAGATTAGAGTAACTGAATTCAGAATTTCAAAATGTAAAAGATGACATACTCGGGAAATTCCAACTTTAGGAAATAGGTGAATGAAATGTACAAATGTTGATTTTAAATAAGAGGTTATTTAAAATATTTAAAGTAAATTTTTAGATCAATTTAATATCTGCAAATATATTCATATTATGCATGGAATACTCTCTAAAGCTGTTCTAACTTAAATTTATTTTAATTTTTGTCATGGTATCATGAAAGATTCTTAAATTTCTAAACAAAGTATTTATAATCAAAAATAACTTTTTGTTTTGTTGGCATTATTTTTTTAAATTTATTTATTTATTTATTTATTTTTGGCTGTGTTGGGTCTTCATTTCTGTGCGAGGGCTTTCTCTAGTTGCGGCAAGCTGGGGCCACTTTTCCTCACGGTGCACGGGCCTCTCACTATCGTGGCCTCTCTTGTTGCAGAGCACAGGCTCCAGATGCACAGGCTCAGTAGTTGTAGCTCACGGGCCTAGTTGCTCCGCGGCATGTGGGATCTTCCCAGATCAGGGCTTGAACCCGTGTCCCCTGCATTGGCAGGCAGATTCTTAACTACTGCACCACCAGGGAAGCCCTTATTTCTTAATATATATTTGCTTTCTTAAAGTTGTATTTAAATACATCTATTTTAACATGTGATGTATACAAAACACTTTGTAATATGTTAATAATAAAAAAGATGAGTAATACAACATTATATTTAGACTTTATTATCTAAATGATGATTATATCAATAATAATTTGATCATAAAATAACATCATGATGCTTACTATGTGCCAGTCACTTTTCAGGACAGGTTACTCATATTGTTTAAATTTCACAACACTCTATTAAGTATGTACAATTATTTTGTAATAGTTTGCAAATGAGGAAGGTTGGTAAGTTGTTCAAGACCACGGAACTAGCAACAGGCAGAGTCAGGCATAGAACTCTGTTCTCTAAATATTAACATTTCTTACCATTTTAATATACAAAAAAAAATGGTGGGGATCATGCATATTCAATAATATGTTAAAATTCTATGTGAAGAATACACTTTATCTGGTGAGGGTGCCTAATGAAATAGATTTTTGGAAATATTTATATTGGGATGGATTTCACAGGAGTGTAGAGGTGGTGAAACTGAGCTCTTGAGTTGTTGACATCATTCAATGCAAGGCAATTAACTCTCTTGGATGAAGTAACTTGTACTTGTTTTATTGTGAGAAGCCAGTGTCTCTTGATTTTCACATAATTTTATCTACTGCCCTTCAAAATAAGGGTATATTTTACTCTAGCCATTGAAATTATTATGTCACAAATTTATATATTCTCTTGAGGCTTTTATCAATAAAACACACATAATAATCAAAAAATATATCATAATCAACAATAAAACCCTACTCTATATCCAAAGAGTTAATAGGAGGCTCTCTACATGCCTTGAATATCTACATAGGTTCATATCTATAACATACCTCCAAGATTTTCCCTTCTTGGTTTATTAAGGTGACTAAACACCCTAGTTGGTGTGTATACAAATAGAGCTATATTCTGTATGGTTTTCTTTACCTAAAGAAGAAACTATTAAACTAAGGGTCAGAATTAATTCCATTTCAAAAGTATGTCTTTAATATCAGACAACAAAATCTTAATTGAAAATACCTTTTTAAAGCATGAAACTAAAGTTCTGCAATCCAACTCCTGATAACATTAATGGAAGGCACATGAAATAATATCCCTTGAGAAACTACAAAATTTACAGCTGACATTATAAAGTGTCTCTCTGAATTAGAGGCACTAAAGCAATTTCTTTACCTATAGAATAATACATTTAATTTGCATAACTTCAACTCAAGTATCATTATTTTTCTTTAATTAAAATGTACTCTGTATGGTACATCTATGTGAGTAAAGAGATCAGGGTACATTACTTTAGCTTCTCTTAATAGCCACAGGTAAAAGCCCTTTTTGTAAATGTTTTATAGTTTACAAAAGATAGCAATGCTTTACTTTGAAAGAAAAGAAATCTTCCAAATGCCATAATTTTAGAAATGGGCAAAGAAAATAGGTGGTTTGCCATGATAGTAATTTAAGCCTGTTAAATTAATGGCAATTTACACATAGTCAATTTTAACATTATACTTCTTTCTAGAAATATTATATGTTTTATCATAGCCTTCCTAAAATTGTGTGTGATTCTTTTTGTATTTGTGAATGTACATATTTAAAACATAATTTAGATAAAAATAGTGTGGAAATATGTGGGAGAAACTGGACTCTATATGTGACACATATTTAATCTAAAAGCATATTTAAATTCTGCTATAGTTTTTGAGTTTTCTTACAATCTTTATTTACATTTTCATTACCTTTTTCAGCTACACACATTCCCTTTTTTATTCAGTTTTTAAACTTCCTTATGACTTGTTTTCTTTTTACATCTCAAATATAAAATTATATTTTCCCAATATTTATTAATTTCTGTTTCTACAGTCCATGATTTTAGACCATTGCCTTTTTGTAGCCCTCTGTGTCTTCAGAAAATGCTTGAATTATTGCTGGTCTCCAGTCTTTTCTTCATTCCATATTTGTTGTTTTATTACCCACTCCCATAACTTCAGATTGGATAATTTCCAGCAGATTTTTTAAGTAAGAGAGATTCATCACCTGTTCTTCTGTTTGGGCTGTATCCACATCATATTCTCAAATCTGTATCTGAAAGGCACGTTGAGTTACAAAACTCTAAGGAATGTCTCCATCATTTGTTTCATTTTCATTGTGCAGGTATGTGAATCTGAGAACAGCTTATCCTCTTCCTAGCTCATCTGCCTTTCTGATATTTCAAAAATCATTAACAGAAGAGGAATTGCTGAATTCTTCAGCACAGGATTCTCTTTATTTGTCTTGACTCAGAGCCTCAGTACAAATAACCTGTCCTGCCTGCCTGAGCATTGAAGGTATGACACAACATGCAGACATACGGAGCAAAGTCTGGGAGAGAATGATCAATTCCAGGCATTTAAGGAAATCTCTGTCTAATTATTGCTGACCACTATGTATATATGTGTATATATATATATATATATATGTATATATATGTACATATATATATACATTTATTTACTTATTTATTTATACATGTGTATATATATTTAGGAGGTTAGGGATTCATAGAATGGAATGCAGAATGTATACTGGAAATGAACAATTAAGTAAAGAGATGGCAAGTGATGGGAGCCAGTTTTCTCATGTTGATTTGTGAAGTTATACATAAGCAAGAAGTAAAAGCTAGGATAACCAAGTAGTAAAGGATTATAGTTGGAGATATAAGTATAAACTATTGTTTAACTTAATATAGACACATATGGATACATATAGAAGTATTTGTAGATATATGTGTATACACAGGTTGGTATGCAAATGTGTCCTTGCTCTGTTGGCTGAGAGGACTTATAAGCAGCAATTCCTCAGTAGCAACAAGCACATCTAGTTCCCAAACCTTATTTCTAATACTATTTTCCCATAAAAAGTACCGAGAATCCTCAGTAAAAGGCTGATGCTAGGATTGAGCAGGAAATATAGATTTGTAGTACCAAAAGTAAAAAGTCTCTCTCTCCCTCCCAGCCTCCCTCTCTCTCTTTCTCTCTCTTCTCTCTCTCTCTCTCTCTCTCTCTCTCTCACACACACATACACACACACACACGACAGCATGACAAAGGGAGCCAAATGGAAAATATTTCCAATGGTCCACGCTGGAACAATTTGAGTAGCAAATGAAGATGTCAGGATTATAACCTGACATATAAAATATCTATGAGTCCACACAGATACAAATATATGATTAACTATATAAATGAAATGGAAGGAATAGACAAATTTCAAGTGCAGAGTGTTATTAAATATGTACATACTTTGCAGGTGATGCAAAGACTTTTGAACTCCACTCAGCTCCTTAACTGTGGACTGGGCATAGTGACTTCCTTTTATTTTTTATTTATTTGTTTTTTAATTTTTAAAATGTATTTAATTAATTAATTTATTTTTGGCTACATTGGGTCTTCATAGCTGTGTGCAAGCTTTCTCTAGTTGCAGCGAGCAGGGGCTATTCTTTCGTTGAGGTGCACAGGTTTCTTATTGCGGTGGCTTCTCTTGCTGTGGAGCATGGGCTCTAGGTGCACGGGCTTCAGTAGTTGTGGCACGTGAGTTCAGTAGTTGTGGCTCGCGGGCTCTAGAGAGCAGGCTCAGTAGCTGTGGCACACGGGCTTAGTTGCTCTGTGGCATATGGGATTTCCTGGACCAGGGATCGAACCCGTGTCCCCTGCATTAGCAGGTGTATTCTTAACCACTGCACCACCAGGAAAACCCACGACTTACTTTTAAGCAGTGAAGAATAGGAAGGGGGAAGAGAATAATTTTACAGTCTAGAAACCTGGCAAAAACTATCACAATACCACAGAGAGCTGATCAAAGTTAAAGTCAACAGTGATGATAGCTTGTACACTTGACATGGTATAATGAGAATGACATTTAACCTCTTTCTTCTCAAAACCCCATAACACTGTCTGATCATGAAAAAAAACCATCAGACAAATCCCACTATCGGGACAGTACACAACATACCTGACAAATACACCATAAAACTGTCAAAGTCACAAAAAATTCTGGGAGACTGTTATAGCCAAGAGAATGCTAAAGAGATATGGCAACTAAATGTAATGTGATATCCTTCATGGGATGCTAGAACAGGAAAAAAAAAGGACATTTAGCAAAAACCAGGTAATGTGAATAAAGTGTAGATTTTACTTAAAAACAATGTATCAATATTGGTTCAATGTGACAAATACACCATACTAGCAAGAAAAGCTAAGTATGTGGCATCGAGGAACTCTTGGTATTGTATTTGTAATTTTTCTGTAAATTTAAAACTACTTTTTAAAAAGTTTATTTAAAAACTTCTTTTATAATCTGTCATTTTCCTTCACCAAAAGAAGAAATATCTTTCATATTTTGCCAATAAACCCACTGCCTAAATCAAGTTTTAATACATAGGTGAGTTTTTCACTTGGATGAATTATTCATTAATAACTTGGTAGGATATTATTATTCAACCTGTTTAAACAGACAATCCATACCTTTTTATTGATATCTCAAAGTAAAAAAAAAAAAAAAGTAATTGGGGATGCAAAATTTTGCCTTCTTTTGGTCCTTATTTTAAATAGTGAAATATTCCATTTTTCCCCTTACTATTTTTTATTCTTAATGTTAATGCTTATTTGTATAATCTCTTATTGCTTATTTTGAATATATACTTTAGAACTATCAAGTATAGATATTGTATGGTCATTTATAATTTGTGACAATATTCAAAAGCACATTATAGGCTCTTAGGGTCTGGTATGTCATGACTGAGTATAATATACACAACATATAAAAGCAGGTAACTAAGTAATGAAAATTAATATTTTAAAACTCTGTTATCACAAGTTATAGGAATACAGTGTTCCCATTTAATACCAATTTATTGCTCTCAGCCAGTTTACATAGAGACATTCCAATAACATTAAGTTGGTAATGTTTCTAATTTCGGAAATAGAAAAAGGTACTCTATCAGAAGATAGCATACCATTTACCAAGGGCAGTTGAAACTTGAGTTCAGATGGAACTGAGGTTGATAAATCTATAGTATGTTTCATTAAAAAGCTAACAACTATTTTTGTAATTTTATAACAAAGAGCATCTTCCTGGAATATATTATATTATCTCCTATGGTAAAATGACAAGCACAGTTTTCAAAATAATCCCTAAGGCATAGTGAGCAAAGTAACATGAAATTAAAATTTAATAAACTGCTAACTTAATACTGCTTTTATAAATGACTTTATAGTCTCTTCTTTTAATTAAAATACCAGGTTATGTTCAGCTCATAGCTAACTTCAGATTCTCTTTTAAAAATGTCTAAGTACACAATATGTTTATTCCCCACTGTAGTTTTCATGATAAACATTTATAATTATGATTTCATGCCATAAAATGAATGCAATATCCAAATCTTGCTATCTTATTATGAAGTATTAGTGTTTTCTGTAAGCTCAGGGTAAAGAAAAAGTTTTCATAAAATATCTTAATAACTTTGATATATGAATATAGCATGGTTTTAAATGTTGGAAAGTATGTGAAAAGACAAATGTATGGTATTTCAACCTTCCAAGTATTTCTTCAAGCACATGGGCAATAATTAATTCCAAGGCATTTTTTTCAAGTTTGTGGCAAGTGTTTGAATAGTCTAAAAGGTATATATGTGAATATTGGGCAATAGATTTGAAAAAGTTCATGTCTTCTAAAATATACATCCCTGAGTTGTTTAGGAAAATACAGGATATTCTAGGCAAAATATGCATGGTGAAGGATTTTCAGTAATACATAACTTTCAAATAAGATTACAGTAATTTATTGCTGAAAATTTTCAGCTCCAGAAATTTCATTTAGAATAATTAATTAATTATTAGTTATCTAATATATGGCAGACAGTGGCTGGACATTGAGGGTACATAGGGGAAATTAATGGTGTATTTAGGATGGGTTAACAACAGTTCTCCAATAATTTGATTGTTCACACAATAAGTAAAACTGAACACTCAAAATGTGTGTGTATTTTATATTTATATACTATACTACCACTAGAATAAGTATATTTTTAAAACCAAATAAATATATGATAAAAATAGCTTAAATTTTTGTAATTTCTTTCTCAGACATAAATGAAAACTCGTATGTTTCCCATAGGGTAAATGACTTCCATATGAAACCAGTTTCTCAATTCCTGGTGATAGAATCCTCCATTTCCCAGATTCATTCATACTCTAATCTCTTTCACACTTTAGGAAACCCTATGTACGTTCTAGTCTTAATTTTCTATTCAAAGTTATAGAAGGCACACCATTTAGAGTGATCTAAAATATAGGTTTATTCACATTTACATTTAAAATATTTTTTATATTTGAATTGTAATTTAGAATAATGTTTGGAGCAGCAAAGAAACACAAAGTTTATATAACGGAGTCAGTTTAAACATGTTCTTATATTATTCTCAACATCTGTCTGAAGCATTGTATTCAAGACTAACTGGCTAGTAACTGCTTAATTCAGAATGAAATCAGAGCAGTTTTCATATTTAGAGAGAAAAAACCCAAAACAATAACAACAAAAAATGGCTTGTACAAATCTGGAACTTTTTGTTTTACAAAGTAGAGTCTCATGGAAAAGTATTTTGTATAAATATTCTGAACAAAATCTGTGACTTATCTGGAAGGTGTGGGAAGAGGGCACTTTGCATATTTGATCATTATTATTATTTCCATACAAGTAATTAAAAGGGAAAGGCCAAAATTAAGAAAGCATTGTTGTAATTTCTGACTTGCAATCTTAAGGTGTTAGATGCAAGAATAGAATGAAAATATTTTTAACTAGCCCATCTGGGCTCATGGTGGCCAAAGAAAACATTCAGTGGAGCCAGGGATCTGGAGTACAAGCACCTTACTTCTTTTCCTAATGGGAAACACTCTGTGGAATTTGAGTGCAGGGTTCAAAGTTATGGATCCAGAATCTACATTTTCTAGTTTCAGGTGGTTTGTCATCTTCAGGGTTACTATTGCCTCTATGATTATGTTCTCTCTGTGTCTCAAAACTGCTAGTGTATTATTGAAGAATGTTGGGGTATAAGGATTAGTAATCTAAGAAAAGTTTATTGTAAAATTGAAATTAAATTCAGATAAAATTCCTGAATAATACAGTGCTAATTGGTGCCAAAGAAGGCAAGGACTTTTGATCTCTTAACTCTAGACTGGCGCTTGATCTGTTACATCACACCATACAATTGAAGGTATTTTTTTATCTGTTTAATTATTATTATTATCTTTGTATTAAGGTGATGCACAAGAACTCAAGACATCACAGTGCTTGTCTACAGAGAATCTTAGAAGAGAACCCTCTCTTAAGATACACTTGGCACTGTTGTTTCCAAAATTAGTTTATCACTAGTCACTTAAATTAAGAAAAAGTCAAATTTTAACTTTTCGGAACATCCCAGAGATATTTCAGAAGAGAGAGTATGTATAGATAGTTAGATAGAGAACAGGTAAAAGACACCTAGAAAAATATCTAAGGAATCATTTGCAAAAAGGATATCAGAATAGTTAAACCGGTCTTTCAACAACCCTTAAATAGTCAAAAAGAGCATCCTGTTCTACACAATCTAGTTTTAAAAATCACACATTTTGCTTGAAATATTATGCTTCAAAATAAAATCTTGCTTTAGAAAGTTTAAACAAGCAAATTAAAATGGACTATATAACTCAGCATATTACACTATCTTTAACTACTCATTTTATATACAACCAAAACCAAATAGAGAAATGACTATAAAACACAATACACTGTGTGTATACTCCTGGTTAATCTCTATCATTAGAGTATTTTCACAAACAAACAATGGCCAACTATTCTATTTTCCTTGCTCTCTCTTTCTTTTCCTTCTTTATTTCTGCTTTCTTATAATTTAAAAAAAAATCCTCCCAGCTAATTGTTTTCACGCCTCAGAATGTCACAATCAGAGATAAACACATTTAAATTTTTATTTTCAAGTCTTTGCCATTTCTTTAAGCCTTTACTGTAGGTAAACCTTTCCCCCATGGACTCTCCTACATTGCTGGTCTCTTAGGATCACTCACAGAAATGGGAATGCAGACCTTGTTCAGAACTTTGGGTGCAGAACAGGAAATCCCTCTTGATCTTTTGGACCTTTCCTCACCGATTGTCATTATCCTGAGAAAGTACGCTATCTGTCGACTGAAAAAAAATGCACCACTTAAAGTTAAGAGTTATGTTTTATTTGCCAGACTTTCTAGGGCTTCAAGTTCGGGAGGCAGCATCTCAAATAACTCTGAAAGGACTTCTCTGAAGACGCAAGTGCAGAGCCAGGATATATAGAAGTTTTTGCAACAAAAGACCAGATACTTGGAAAAGGATTACTGTTAATAAAAGAAAACCAGGTAAGTTAAGGAATTTAGTGCTTTGCTGTGTATAAGAAGATGCAAGAGTCTGGGCTCACTGAAATCATTCCTTTGATATGCCCCTCAGCTATCTGGGGCCAGTATCCTGTGTTTCCTCATCCTGAGTCTCCTCAGATGCACCCTTGCGGGTGGCTGCAGTGGCTGACTGCTACATGGACTTGGCAGTGGGCCGCCCCTTTTTCTCCATCCCGAGTTCCCTCAGGGCTCACCGCCTGGATGACTACAATGTGATGCAACACCCTTTGTTTACTGAAATGGCAGGCAGTATTTTAGTTCTCCTATCAGAGCCTGTTCCATAATCCAGCAATGAGCAATGAGGTTTGTACCCTACCTAGGGTGATTTCTTTCCTTTTTTTCCTGGTATTGAAGGGCAATGCTAAGCAAAATCACTTTGTAGCAGAGCTTTTATGTCCAGTAGATACATTGAGGGAGTTTTCACCAACACCCTTTGTATACAACAATGAAGCAGAAAAGGCCTGAATGCATAATATCAGTTACTGAGACAAAAAGTTAATAAAACATATTCTGGTATTACTTCATGTGTAGACAAGGAAAACTATCATTAAATATTTGCTCATAATTGTCATTGTGCTACCTTTCTTTCAACTCTTGCAGTGCCAGGCACAGAGGCAAGTATCTCCCATCAGTTAACTAATATATTCGTTGATGTGAATAACAAATCGATGACCAAAGGCAACAATACCTAAATTTATTCATGTTCAATGTCAAATAAATAGTCAATAGATTGATTTTTAGATTCATTTGTAAATTACTAGAAAATAGCATATAACATACACTTAAAAGTGATATGAATATACTTATGAATATTAATGTAGATATTAATGTAGAACTGTAATCTGGTAGAAAACAAACAATACAATATTTTAAAGACAAAGATACATGCTGGTTTCCATGATCTTTCTATATTTAAAACTATATAGCACAGCGTGAAGCATTCTTTATATTGATTTTCAGACAATAACTTATTCTCCCACCTATCTTCTTGCTAAATTTTTAACAGGCCACTTTCTTATAGAATGCAAATATATTTGAAAGCACTGTTTCAAGATTTACTTAGAAAACAACCATGAACATTTTTAGTTTATATTCCCGCTACAAAGGTCTTATGCTTTTGACAACTCAGTCAATTTTTTGAACTTCATACTTTGGAATTATTTTAGTGTCATTCCACTCACATATCTATATGCCTCTGATCCTGTTATTTTGGCTAATGGAGCCGTGGAGAAGGAATTCCTACTGTTTGCCCACTTTGGAAATGACATGCCAATGTTGATGATAAAAATGGTCTCATATTTTTGTCCACTGCCAGCTTGTCAGAGTCTGGCTTTTTTTTTTTTTTTTCTTGCGGTACGCGGGCCTCTCACTGTTGTAGCCTCTCCCGTTGCAGAGCACAGGCTCGGGACGTGCAGGCTCAGGGGCCATGGCTCACGGTCCTAGCCGCTCCGCGGCATGTGGGATCTTCCCGGACTGAGGCACGAACCCGTGTCCCCTGCACCCTGCATCGACAGGTGGACTCTTAACCACTGTGCCACCAGAGTCTGGCTTTAATATAATTTATAGCTTCATATAAAATAAGCATCAATGTAAAACATTAAATCTAATTTATATCTGCATTAAAATTTTAAAGGATTCATTAGAAGGTCAGTGGAATATATACAGTGTGTGGAATAAATATCATTTAAGAAGTATGGTAGTAGGTGAAAAGATCTAATTAAGTGAGATATCTGAAGAAACACTGTGGGAATTGTTGAAGACTTATAAAAACAAAGAAGTGATTTGAGGAAAGGCAAATTAAAATCAAGCTTGACCAGAAAGATGCAGGGAGGTTAAAATGAACTACATAAGAATACTTGTGATTCAAGTACATACTATTGTTATAGAAATAAGTCATAAAAGAAAAGATAATTTAGGTAATAAAGACAACAGTAGTATATTTCAATGCCCCACTAATTATTGATTTTAGATACATTTATCTTAAAGAGATTTTGGCATTTAAAAAGCACTTGGAAATAGGATAATTACTTTGAAAGAAAAAAAAACAATGTTTAAACAATTTTTTGAAAATTATAATCTGGATTATTTTGAAGGAATTGTGCCATATCTGGTAATATGATATGGATCTGATTTATGACTCCATTTAGGGTAAAAAGCCTGATGCATAATGAAATTATTGAAGTGACTCATAAAAGTAATTATATCACTGTGTGGCAAAACCTTTTCTTAACTATGAAATATGACAAATACTGAAAAGCATTGTTTTTCCATTTGATATGAAGCATAATTTTATTGATAATAAGACAATTGTTAAGCAACAAATAAATCCTCAGTACTTACTATGCTGCAGACACACAAATAGTTTCAGGATACACAAAGGTAAAAAATAAAATGTATATTATAATTTTTAGGATGCTTATAACCTTGAGATATAGAAGAGCCAATCTGAATAAAACAAAATATGATTAATACTGAAAAAAATTTTTTCAAAAGCAACGTGGTGAGAATGCAAAATGACACTTTGGAATACAGTTTGACAGTTTCAAACAAAATTAAACATACACTTATCATATGATCCAGGCATCACACTCTTTGGTATTTAAACAGAGGAGTTGAAAACTTATGTCCACACAAAAGCCTGCACATGGATGTTTATTGTAGTTTTATTCATAATTTTCAAAACTTTGAAGCAATCAAGATGCCCTTCAGTAGATGAATGGATAAAAAGTGTGGTACAGGGCTTCCCTGGTGGCTCAGTGGTTGAGAGTCCGCCTGCCGATGCAGGGGACACAGGTTCGTGCCCCGGTCCGGGAAGATCCCACATGCCACGGAGCAGCTGGGCCCGTGAGCCATGGACTCTGAGCCTGCGCATCCGGAGCCTGTGCTCCGCAACGGGAGAGGCCACAACAGTGAGAGGCCCGCGTACAGCAAAAAACAAAACAAAACAAAACCAAACCAAAAAAACCTGTGTGGTACATCCAGACAATGGAATGTTATTCTGCACTAAAAAGAAATGAGCTACCAAGACACGAGAAGAGCCTTAAATGCATATAACTATGTGAAAGAAGCCAATCTGAAAAGGCTACATACTGTATGATTTCAGTGTTTGCCAGGAGCTGGGGAGTGGGAGGGATGAATAGGCTGAACACAGAGCATTTTTAGGGCATTGAAAACACCCTGTATGATACTGTAATTGTGGATACATATCATTATACATTTGTCCAAATGCCTTAAAATGTACAACACTGAGAGTGATTTCTAGTGTAAACTATGGACTTTGAGTGATAATGATGTGTCAGTATAAGTTCATTGGTTGTAAGAAATGCACCCTATGGTGGGGGATTTTGATAGTAGAGAGGTCTGTGCATATGTAGGGGCAGAGAGGACATGGGGAATCTCTATACCTGCTGTTCACTTTTGCTGTGAACTTAAACTGCTCTAAAATATAGTCTATTAAAAAAAAGCAATGTAGAAAAACATATTGGAATTTAATTCCTTTGGTAGTTGCTGAAAAGCATATAGAGTAGATTAAAATTGAGGAGACTGTTGCAGCATTTAGGATCCTACCCAACAGAGACAAATGAAAAGACTATCCTAGAGAACTTATCAAGTGTCAAGGTGTTTAAAAGCAGAGTGTCCCTAACTGCAAAGCTCCCACCACTCCTTGTAAATCAGAATACTGTTGAGAGTGGGAGGGGCTTGGTGAGTTGGACTGTGAAGCATTGATAGCTCTGGGTGACTTTTTTGTTGTTTTGTTTTGCTTTAAATTCTCACACAGAAAAAAAAAAAAATGTAACCCTGGGATCGACCATTCAGGAAGAAAAAAAAAAATCATATTGGAAAGAGGGACCTGGATAAAGAATGAACACCACTAAGAGTTGAGGGGGAAAAAATAGTGGTGTCAAGATGCTTAAGATGACATTTCCTCTAACCTGTTCTGAGACAGAGAGAACTGTAGGACTCTCCTTCCATCACTGAAAACAAGCACATGGCAAAGATGTAGGGACTGAGGACTCTGGCAACAAGAATGCCTTCTCCTGTTCTTTACCTGCAATGGCTACTATGAGCACTGGAAAAACATATTAGGCTGGTAATGTCGTAACTTACTATCCACATGCCATTGGCATTATGCATATACTTTATTTCCTTATTCCCCCATAACTTTTTTCCTAGGAACTTTTTCAGTGAAAGAAGGAAAGAATAGATATTTCTAGATTTTCTAAACCATGATAGGGTTGACATAGTCTTAAAAATACTGGCCTGAATCCTAATAGTAATGACCTCTTTGCCATAGGTATTCTAGAGCAGTTTGCAAAGATATACTCCAATAATACAAAATGTTTTGGCAAGCTACTTTATCATAGCATGTCTTGATGGACACAATGTATTGATGACATGAAAAAATATCAAAAATGTTTAAATCAAACTGCTGTTAGTTTCTCTTTCAACATGTCAAGTGTCCTAGAGAGTGAAAGATACTTGTTTGTATTATTTTAAAGTATTTGAACAAGCACATTATTTAGGTCTCAGGAACATTGCACATTAGCTTTGTTTTAAAGCCAGTGAAGGGCCATTCTGTAATATGATTAGTATGTACATTTTCCTTTTCAATTCTATTAATACTAATTTACAGCTGCTGATTGTGCATTATCTTTCAGAAATGCATGCAGATGACTTCCTGAACTGGATCATTAAATATTTGTCTTTCATCAGAATACATTTAATTTACCTGCTGAAGAGTATAGCATTCAGCTAGAGAAAATTATAAAACTGAAAAATCAGTTTTTTGGTGAGAAAAATAGCCAAGAACCCCTTCCCATTATACATACCAAATAGCATTTGGTAGTATATTAAAGCTGTTATTTAAAGCAAGGAAATATCACTTTCCTTTCACTGTTTCTGCTACATTTAATGGGCATGGCAAGAATGAGTATCTCTTTGCTACCATAGGTTTATTTTTATAGTTCATCTTTTCATCCCTCAGACTTTGCTACATCAAATGTTTTATTTCATTATCTCTATAATGAATCATAACATATATGCAAAAATTGTACAAATTGAAGAGTACCTCTTGATGAATTCTCAGCAACTGACAATGTGTGACCAGTAGCAGAACATCTCCAGTCCCTGGAGGTCTCCACAGGTCCCCTCTCATTATCACTGTGTGTTGCAAACTGTACACTGAGTTCCGATTACATAGAGTACATTGAGCTCTGATTACATAGATTAGTTTTGCCCATTAATTAACTTTATATAAATGGAAACTTACAGTATATTATATTCTCAGTTCACTTTCCTTAAAAAATAATGTGTGAGATTCATCCATATGCCTCTGTGTTATTATAGCCCATACAGTTTCATTGCTGTTTTGGATTCACTGTGCAAACACACCTAAATTTCTTTACCATTTCACTGTTGATGGACTTTTAGCTATTTTCATCTGGGGACAATTTTGTATAAAGCTTCTTTGAACATCCTTGTATGTGATTCTTTTGAACATGTGTTTGCACTTCTCTTGAGAATTGTAGGAAGTGGATAGCTGGGTCCTAGCTTATGAATAATTCAGCTTAATTAGATACTGCTGAACAGTTTTCAGGAGACTGTAGCAATTTATATCCTCACTAGTTGAGCATTCTGGTACTTCATTTTTACAGTTAACACTTGGTATTGTATTCCTTTTTTTTAAAAAAAAAAGATCTTCATTGGAGTATAATTGCTTCACAATACTGTGTTAGTTTTGGATGCACAACAAAGTGAATCAGCCATGTACATATACATGTCCCCATATCCCTTCCCTCTTGAGCCTCCCTCCCATCCTCTCTATCCCACCCCTCTAGGTCATCGCAAAGAACCGAGCTGATCTCCCTGTGCTATGCGGCTGCTTCCCACCAGCCAACTACTTTACATTCTGTAGTGTATATATGTCGATGCTATTCTCCCTTCGTCCCAGGTTTGGCCTCTCACCCCATGTCCTCAAGTCCATTTTCTATGTCTACATCTTTATTGCTGCCCTGCATCTAGGTTCATCAGTACCATTTTTTTTTTTTTTTTAGATTTCATATATATGCTTTAACATACAGTATTTTTTTTCTCTTTTTGACTTACTTCACTCTGTATGACAGACTCTAAGTCCATCCACCTCACAACAAATAACTAAATTTCATTTCTTTTTATGGCTAAGTAATATTCCATTGTATATATGTGCCACTTCTTCTTTATCCATTCATCTGTCAATGGACATTTAGGTTGGTTCCATGTCCTGGCTATTGTAAATAGTGCTTCAATGAACATTGGGGTGCATGTGTCTTTTTGAATTATGGTTTTCTTAGGGTATATGCCCGGTAGTGGGATTGCTGGGTCATATGGTAGTTCTATTTTTAGTTTTTTAAGGAACCTCCATGCTGTTCTCCATAGTGGCTGTATCAATTTACATTCCCACCAACAGTGCAGGAAGGTTCCCTTTTCACCACACCCTTTCCAGCATTTATTGTTTCTAGATTTTTTTTTGATAATGGCCATTCTGACTGGCATGAGGTTGTACTTCACTGAAGTTTTGATTTGCATTTCTCTATTCATTAGTGATGTTGAGTAGCTTTTCATCTGCCTCTTGGCCATCTGTATGTCTTCTTTGCTGAAATGTCTGTTTAGGTCTTTTGCCCATTTTAAAACTGGTTTGTTTGTTTTTTCTGATATTGAGCTTCATGTGCTGTTTGTATATGTTGGAGATTAATCCTTTTTTGCTGTTTCATTTGCAAATATTTTCTCCCATTCTGAGGGTTGTCTTTTGTCTTGTTTATGGTTTCCTTTGCTGTGCAAAAGCTTTGAAGTTTCATTAAGTCCCATTTGTTTATTTTTGTTTTTATTTCTGTTATTCTAGGAGGTGGGTCAAAAATGATCTTGCTGTGGTTTATGTCAAAGAGTGTTTTTCCTATGTTTTCCTCTAAGAGTTTTATAGTATCCGGTCCTACATTTAAGTCTTCAATTCATTTGGAGCTTAGTTTTGCATACGGTATTAGGTAGTGCTCTAATTTCCTTCTTTTACATGTAGCTGTCCAGTTTTCCCAGCACCACTTATTGAAGAAGCTGTCTTTTCTCCATTGTATGTTCTTGTCTCCTTTGAAATAAATTAGGTGCCAATATGTGCATGGGTATATCTCTGGGCATTCTATCCTGTACCATTGATCTATATTTCTGTTTTTGTGCCAGTGCCATACTGTCTTGATTACTGTAGGTTTGTGGTATATTTTGAAGTTGAGGAACCTGATTCCTCAAACTCAATTTTTCTTTCTCAAGATTGCTTTGGCTATTCAGGGTCTTTTGTGTTTCCATATGAATTGTAAAATTTTTTGCTCTAATTCTGTGAAGAATCCCATTGGTAGTTTGAAAGGGATCTCATTGAATCTTTGACAGTAGATTACTATGGGTAGTATAGTCATTTTCACAATATTGATTCTTCCAATCCAAGAAGATGGTATATTTCTCCATAAGTTTATATCATCTTTGATTTCCTTCATTAGTGTTTTATAGGTTTCTGAGTACAAGTCTTTCGCCTCTTTAGGCAGGTTTATTCCTAGGTATTCTATTCTTTTTGTTGCAATGGTAAATGGGAGAGTTTCCTTAATTTCTCTTTCTGATTTTTTGTTAGTGTATAGGAATGCCAGAGATTTCTGTGCATTAATTTTGTATCCGGCAACCTTACCAAATTCATTGATTAGTTCTAGTACTTTTCTGGTGACATCTTTAGGATTTTCTATGTATAGTATCATGTCATCCTCTAACAGTGACAGTTTTCCTTCTTCTTTTGTAGTTTGTATTACTTTTATTTCTTTTTCTTCTCTGACTGCTATGGCTAAGACTTCCAAAACTATGTTGAATAAAAGTGGCGAGAGTGGACATCCTTGTCTTGTTCCTGATCTTAGTGGAAATTATTTCAGTTTTTCACCATTGAATACGATGTTTGTTGTGGGTTTGTTATATATGCCCTTTATTATGTTGAGGTAGGTTCCTCTATGCCCATTTTCTGGAGAGTTTTTATCATAAATCTGTGTTGAATTTTGTCAAAAGCTTTTTCTGCATCTATTGAGATGATCATATAGTTTTTATTCCTTAATTTGTTAATGTGGTGTATCACATTGATTCATTTGCATATATTGAAGAATCCTTGCATCCCTGGGATAAATCCCACTTGATCATGGTGTATGATCCTTTTAATATGCTGTTGGATTCTGTTTGCTAATCTTTTTTTCAGGGTTTTTGAATCTATGTTCATCAGTGATATTGGTCTATAATTTTCTTTTTTTGTGTTATCTTTTACTGGTTTTGGCATCAGGGTGATGGTGGCTTTGTAGAATGAATTTGGGATTGTTTCTCCCTCTGCAATTTTTTAGAAGAGTTTGAGAAGCATAGGTGTTAGCTCTTCTCTAAATGTTTGATAGAATTCGCCTGTGAAGCCATCGGGACCTGGACTTTTGTTTGTTGGAAGATTTTTAATTATGGTTTCAATTTCATTACTTGTGATATGTCTGTTTATATTTTCTAATTCTTCCTGGTGCAGTGTTGGAAAATTGTACCTTTCCAAGAATTTGTCCATGTCTTTGTGGTTGTCCATTTTATTAGCATATAGTTGTTTGTAGTAGTCTCTTATAATACTTTGTATTTCTGCAGTGTCAGTTGTGATTTCTCCTTTTTCATTTCCAATTTTATTGATTTGTGTCCTCTCCTTTTTTTTTATGAGTCTGCCTAAGGGTTTATCAATTTTGTTTATCTTCTCAAAGAACCAACTTTTAGTTTTATTGATCTTTGCTGTTGTTTTCTTCATTTCTATTTCATTTATTTCTGCTCTGATCTATATGATTTATTTCCTTCTACTGACTTTCAATTTTCCTTGTCCTTCTTTCTCTAGTTGTTTTAAGTGTAGGTCTAGATTGTTTATTTGAGATTTTTCTTGTTTCTTGAGGTGAGATTGACCTGCTATAAACTTCCCTCTTAGAACTGCTTTTGCTGCATTCCATATGTTTTGGGTCATCTTGTTTTCGTTGTCATTTGTTTCTATGTATTTTTTTATATCTTCTTGATTTCTTCAGTGATCTCTTGGTTATTTAGTAGTGCACTGTTTAACCTCCACGTATTTATGTTTTTCACAGTTTCTTTCCTGTAATTGATTTCCAGTCTCATAGTGTTGTAGTCAGAAAAGATGGTTGATATGAATTCAATTTTCTTAAATTTTCCAAGGCTTAATTTGTGACCCAAGATGTTATCTATCCTGGAGAATGTTCTGTACGCACTTGAGAAGAAAGTGTATTCTACCACTTTCAGGTGGAGTGTTCTATAAATATCAGTTAAATCTTATCTGGGCTATTGTGTCATTTAAAACTTGTGTTTCCTTATTTATTTTCTGTTTGGATGATATGTCCATTGTTGTAAGTGGGGTTTCAAAGTTTGTTATTATTATTGTGATACTGTCGATTTCTCCTTTCATAGTTGTTAACATTTGTCTTATGTATTGAGGTCCTCCTATGTTGGGTGCATAAACATTTATAATTGTTATATCTTATTCTTGGATTGATCCTTTGATCATTATGCAGTGTCCCTCTTTATTTCTAGTAACAGTCTTTATTTTAAAGTCTATTTTATCTGATACAGGTATTGCTACTCCAGCTTTCCTTTGATTTCCATTTGTATGGAATACCTTTATCCAACACTTCACTTTCAGTCTGTATGTGTCCCTAGGTCTGAAGTATGTCTCTTGTAGACAGCATGTATATGGGTCTTGTTTTTGTCTCCATTCAGCCAGTCTGTGTCTTGTGGTTGGGTCAATGAATCCATTTACATTCAAAGTTATTATTGATATATATGTTGCTATTACCATTTTCTTAATTGTTTTGTGTTTGTTTTTATGGGTCTTTTTCTTCTCTTTTGTTTCCTGCCTAGAGAAGTTTCTTTAGCATTTGTTGTAAAGCTGGTTTGGTGGTGCTGAATTCTCTTAACTTTTGCTTGTCTGAAAAGATTTGCTTCTCCATCGAATCTGAAAGATTCTTGCTGGGTAGAGTAATCTTGGTTGTAGGTTTTTCTCTTTCATTACTTTAAGTATATCCAACCTCTCCCTTCTGGCCTGCAGCGTTTCTTCTGAAAAATCAGCTGATAACCTTATGGGGATTCCTTTGTATGTTATTTTTTGTTTTTCCCTAGTTACTTTTGATAATTTTTCTTTGAATTTAAGTTTTGTTAGTTTGATTAATATGTGTCTTTGTGTGTTTTTCCTAGGGTTTATCCTCTATGTGACTCTGTGCTTCCTTGATTTGGGTGACTACTTTCTTTTCCATGTTAGGGAAGTTTTCCACTATAATCTCCTCAAATATTTTCTCAGACCTTTTATTTTTCTCTTCTTCTTCTGGAACCACTATAATTTGAATGTTGATGCATTTAGTGTTGTCCCAGAGGTCTCTGAGATTGTCTTCAATTATTTTCATTCTTTTTTCTTTATTTTGCTCCTCTGCAGTTTTTTCCACCACTTTGTCTTCCAGCTCACTTATTCGTTCTTCTGCCTCAGTTATTCTGTTATTGATTCTTTCTAGTGTATTTTTTATTTCAATTATTGTGTTGTTCACCTCTGTTTATTTGTTCTTTCATTCTAGATCTTTGATGAACATTTCTTGTATTTGCTCAATCCATGCCTCCATTCTACTTCTGAGATTCTGGATCACCTATACTATTATTACTGTGAGTTCTTTTTCAGGTAGATTGCCTATTTCCTCTTCATTTATTTGGTCTTGTAGGTTTTTACTTTGCTCCTTCATCTGTGAGATATTATTTTGCTGTCTCATTTTTTTTTTTTTTTTTTTGAGTAAGACTGTGTTCCTGTCTTACTGGTTGTTTGGCCTGAAGCTTCCAACACTGGAGTTTGTAGGCTATTGGGTAGAGCTGGGTCTTTGTGCTGATATGAGGAACTCTTTGAGACCCCTCTCCAATGAATATTCCCTGGGTCTGAGGTTCTCTGTTAGCCCAGTGGTTTGTACTCAGAGCTCCTACCACAGGAGCTTTGGCCCATCCTCGGGTTTATGAACCAAGATCCTGCAAGCTGCCTGAGGCAGCAAAAAAAAGAAAAATAACAAAGTTAAAAATAAAATTAGACTAGGAAACTAACAGATATGTTATGAAGAATATAAAAATAAAAATATAGATGAATCAACAATTGGAAGGTACATCAGTACCACAATAGTAAAAAAAGAGGTGAAGGGAAAAGAAAAAAAAAAAAAGGGCGTGAAAGGCCTTGGCTTTGGAGGGCTGGGTCTAAGCAAGGGCAAGGTTTGGTGGTGAGCTGGACCAATGCTCATGACCCACAGGGCTGGAAAAGGCCCTGGGGGCTGTGGAGGGTGGAACTTAGGCTCAAGGAAGAGAAGGGTCCCAGGTGTGCTCCCTATCCCTGGTCTCAGAAGGCAGGGGATCTCACCTGGGAGCCCAGCAGGCTTTCTGGGCTTTAGTGAGTGGGGCAAATGCCCTTCTCTCCTCTTCTTCTCCTCTGGTCTGAGGGGGCCTCTCCCACCTGCCTCTCCAGATCTCCCTGGCTTGAGGGGCACTGATCCTGTCTGGCCTCCATTTCTCCTCCTCCATATCAGTCCCCTTATTTCCTACCTGTTCACTTTGGTGTTACTCCTGTCTCCTTGGGTGTCAGAGTTCCCCACCAGTGACCAGCAGGCATCCTAGTTGTGGGGAGATGCTAACTCTGCATCTTCCCACACCACCATCTATATTCCTTTTTTATTTTCATCATTTTAACGTCTGTGTAGCTATTTTGCATTGTGTTTTTTTTTTTTTTTAAGAAGATGTTGGGGGTAGGAGTTTATTAATTAATTAATTAATTTTTGCTGTGTTGGGTCTTCATTTCTGTGCGAGGGCTTTCTCTAGTTGCAGTTAGCAGGGGTCACTCTTCATCACGGTGCACAGGCCTCTCACTATCACGGCCTCTCTTGTTGCAGAGCACAGGGTCCAGACACGCAGGCTCAGTAGTTGTGGCTTATGGGGCTAGTTGCTCCACGGCATGTGGGATCCTCCCAGACCAGGGCTCGAACCCGTGTCCCCTGCATTATCAGGCAGATTCTCAACCACTGCACCACCAGGGAAGTCCCTGCATTGTGCTTTTAGTGTGCACTTCCATGATGACTAACAAAGTTGAGTAACTTTTCATATGGTTTTTGTCCATTTGAATATATTCTTTTGTAAATTGCCTCAAGACTTTTGCCCACGTTCTACAGGATTTTCAGATTTTCTCTTATTGATTTGTAGTTGTGTATTTATTATCTGGTTGCAAGTCCTTAGTTAGATATCTGTGCTGCAATATCTTCTTCCACTCTGAGATTTTTTTCCCCTTAATTATATCTTTTGACAAAAAGTAAATCTTCATCTTAGTATAATCCAAAGATTAAAGATTAAATCTCTTTTTTTCTTCCTGTTTTAGAATTTGTACCCCCGCCCACACACACAAGGCAATGGAAATACTCTCCAATATATTCTACTGGAATTTTTATTGCTTTACTTTTTATATTTAGATAGACAATTCATCTAAGACTAACTATTTTGTATAGCATGAGGTAAGGGTTGATAAAATTTGGATGCCTAGATGATTGATCAAATGTCAATAAGTTCTTGTATACTTGAAATTTGCTAAGAGGATTGACCTTAAGTGTTCTCACCACACATAAAAGGATCACAACCATATAAAGTAATGGATATGCTAATTAGCTTGATTGTGATAATAATTTCATGATGTATACATATATAAAAATAGCACATTGAACCTTAACATAAAATTTTTTTCAGTTATACCTCAATAAAACTGTCATGGGGGAAGAAAAAATAACCTGTTAGAATTTCAAATTTAACTTTGCACTCTGTCTTAGTCACTTTGGACTGCTATAACAAATTATCAAAGACAGGATAGCTTATAAACAGTGAAATGCATTTCTCACAGTTCTGGAGGCTTGAAGTTTCAGATCAAGGTGCTAGCATGATGGGGTTCTGGTGAGATCCTCTCCTTGCTTCAGTCATAAGCCTGGCTTCTCCTTGTGTCCTCATGTGGCAGAAAGAGAGTATGGGAGCTCTCTTTTATTAGGGCACTAAACCCATCCATGAGGGTTCCACCCTCATGACTTAAATTATCCTGAAAGTCCTCATCTCCAAAACCATCACATCGGAAGTTAGGGTTTCATCATCCAAATTTCTGGAGACACAAACATTCAGCCCACTGTACATGTATTTTGTTTTCTTAAATATACTATATGGAATTCTCTGTATGTATTTTCTTCTTATTTATTGCCATTTCATTTAATACATATTTCGCCATCTTTTGAAGTGGATTCCTACTATTAGTAGAACAAGGCTTCATGCAAAATAGAGAAATTTAAATAATGTTTGCAATTAACAGAAAAAAATATAGAAATGTTCACTTGATTTCAGTATTGGAAAGTCCCTAAAAATAAAGAAAAAGATCATAAAATCTAAATTAAACAAAATACTATAAAAAAGCAATTATAAACCTAGTCATAGAGATAATATAAAAATTTTAAAGGTAACAATCCTTTAAAAAAATAAATATATGTCATATTTTTTGAGAAAAATATTGATAATTTACCATATTATAGGGATACTATTTTATCTAGAAATCTTTGATATGCATTACTATAATAAAATAATCCTAATAATTACCAGCATAGACATCACAACAGCAACAGTATATTGAATAACACTTCTTAAGCATTTACTATAATACAGTCACTAGGTTAGGGATGACTCTTCCAACTTACAGCTAAAGTAAAGTGCCTAACATTGAGAAAATTCATTTATAAACTAGAATGATCCAATTAAATAAATGTACTGCGCTATATCTGCATATATTTATACATGTATAAATACATAAATCATTATATTGTTTTCTATGTGGATCAAAATACACATATATAGATAGATGGAGATATGAATACAGATAAAGATAAGGTACACATGTGTGTATAGAAAGAAAGGAAGAAGTGAAGAAAAGAAAAACAAAGAAGGAAGAAAGAAAATAAAAGGAAAGAAGAAAGAAACAATTGTATATAGACACATTTAGAGTTATCTGTAAGGTACTGCAGTTATAAAACAATATTTTAATTGGAATTAAATTCAGTGTTTTGTTGTGGTTACCTTTATTATTTCTCTATATCTTAATGTATTGCTCACATTTATAAATAATATTTTAAGCTAGAAAATAGTATTTTTGAAAATATATGATGTATTCTATAACATAAGGAGGTGTTCATGGAGCATTAAGAATAAAATGATTTTAATCTCCAAATTATTATACATGGTAAGATAGAAATATGCATGATATGTTTAGACATGTTATTCTGGTGTGAAAAATTCTAATATTAATAAGAGCTGTATATATTTTGCTTTCTACTCTGCATAGTTCCTACAACAGCTCTGTTTTAAACAGAATACACTGAGGATCATAGAGGTTTATATAATACAATTCAAAACTGGCAGACACTCTACCGTAGGTCATTGTGCTCCTACCTATACCTTTGTATTTGGGAAGGGAAGAAGGTGAAAAATTTAAGGAAGTCTTAACAGAGGAACTGACTGAGTCAATATTTTATGAACAACAATTTATAATGGTCACTCAGTTTATTAGCCAGAAAATGGCAGTTAAAACTGATTTTATCTTTTATCTACTCTGGTACCAGATTGATAAACATCCAAACTCTCCTTAAAGACAGTCTAACTGAACAGCTGTAAATTCCATAGAATTTAGAAGGTGAATAATGTAGATAGAGCGAGATTCACTTAGTCTTAATCTTGTTATTCTCCTAATCACTCTTCTATTTATGGCTAAGGTCAAAATCAGGGAGAGAGAAACATATATGTTCATAAGACTCAGTCTGAAATCTCTCTAATACATGGAGATAAAGACAGAATGTATAAGTCTATACTTCACTTTCTTTCCGTAAAATAAGTCCCCTAGTGTGAAAAAACATGACAATGAATAAGACATTCTTTTAGTTTATGGGGAGGAGTTTTGGCAAAAGAACTGAAAGGAAGAAAAACAAATCTATATGCAGAACAGTTATGCTTTTCAAGGAAAATAAATTGCTGTCCTTCCAATATGAAGGAACCCAGTGTAATTAATCGGCCACCAAGAGGCTGACTATTCTCTTAGGTGTGACGACTGGTTCAGATATCAGTCTCTGCTACAGCTGGACAGATCATATATTGCTGACACCATGCATTACCTGTACATCTGCCCTCACAGCCACCTCATACACATGGTCTTTAGGCAAAAACAGGAATGTCTGGGAAAAGAAGCTACTTTATACCCACAGAATAGGTCATTTTGAATTCCTAATGATGGAGAACATTCACTGAAATAAATGCCATATTGAGATTCCCACAGGACAAAAAGACCCTTTTACCCTCACTCATTCTGAGAGGTTCATCCACAAATTTTATTCCTAGACTTCCAAGGTGTTACCGATTTTCTTACCTTGTCCTTTCTGGATTCCTGATTATTCAGCCAAATGTCTAGTGACTGCCAGAAATAACTGCTGCTTTCTTTCCCTAAGGCAAAGTGAATAATCAAATGCACCACTCATAACTACACCCTGTGAAGTTATTTCCTTACCTCATTGTCCATCAGGGAAGTGCTTGTATGGAGCTGTGATGATGCAGCCTTCCCATTCTGGGTGATATTTGAATGCATGTGGGATCACTGGTAAACCAACCATGTTTTTATTCTATTTCTTTAATGCACTGACAGTAGAGAACTCGACAAGGTCATGAGTCAGGGTGAAAGGAGAGGTGTCAATACAGCAGCAAAGTCATAGGAGTCTAAGTCACTTGCTCTTTCTACTTTTGCCTTCAGAACCTGCTCAAGCTCTATGTCATACCTGCCAATTTCCTTTAAGGATGGAATTTTTCTATGGTCACCCAAATTGATAGCTCGGTCAGTCAAATAATATCCAAATAATAATGAAGAGCTCAGGTCTCATGGTTTTCTGTGGTAATGCCTCAGATGTATATAGCAATATAGGAAATGTTTTAGATTTTGCTTTTTCCTCCAAAATATGAATAGTTAACTGCAGAAGTAGTGATTTCCAAAACTGTGATTTTCCTAGTGCAACCTTCCAGAGCTTTATACATTCATGCTATCTAAATCTGTTGAAGAACATTTTCCTCCTCTTGGCACCTCTCAAAAAAGCAACCTTATGGGTAACTGGGAAAACAAAACAAAACAAATAAACAAAGCTTTTGGAGTATGTCCAAATGTGATATGTTCCTCCAGAATTCAAAGAGACCCATTAGGATGTGTACTCTTTTAGTGAAAGGGCAGCATTTATACTTCACCTTGGAGTCTCAAGACATTTCAGACCTCATGATCCCTAGAACATCATCCAGGTCATGGATTCCTTAATTTCACATGTTTATTCTATCTACTGGCATACAAGAGTTTTTTCAAAACATCTACATTATTTTCTACTTCCTATTCATCAAGTCCAACAGAGTGATATCATTAGTATAGAAGACTACAATGGTATTATGTGTACAAGAGGATAATCAAAACTCTTGTAGACCAGATTATTACAGAGTGTTCAAGAGTTGGCTGTATCTGTTTGGTTAAATCAAATGTTTGTTTGTGGTCTTTGCTAACAGATATAAAGAAAGAACAATGCCCTAAGATTGCCTACAAGTATCAAGCTCTCTTTTGATCTGCTCTGGAAGAAGTTCACACCTAGAACAATATTTACAATTATAACCAATAATGATTTTGTTTACAATATTCTACTCTCATTTCCTAGAATTTATCAAATATGCTAGTTAAATTATGATGTGATAATAATTCTCACCTTGCATTTTCCAAGTATCTGATAATGTGCAAACTCTATAATTCCTCAAAAAGTGTGATAAAGTTTTTCATTTACTATTCTGATAAGGATCTGGTCTGCTATTTGTCCTTTTTACCATGACAATTTTGAGACTTCTACCATGATGCTGTAATGCTGAAAATGTTTGTTTTAACCATAGATACAATAATTGAGGAAATGAACAATCTTGATTTCAAAGATTCACTGGGACAACTACTACTTGGGCAAAGACTGTTCATCACTTGATTTATATAGGCTTTTATTCTGACTGCTGGAGTGCAATTGTGTTGGTCTAGCTAACTGTAAACAGTAAAAGTGGATAGCGGGGAAAAGTTTTACATATATATATATATGTGGCAGAGAGACCCACATCTGGGTTTTTTCTTCTCCTTTTGCTGCAAGACCTCAACTTGTGAATGAATCTGAACCTGTGCTAGGAGAGCTGTTTTGGGAAGCTGTGCCTTGGAGTTTTCCAGACCTTATAACACCCTTCTGGTCTCTCAGGAAAGTGGGTAAGACTGACCAGGATGAGTCCTAGTGTAATTATTAATACAATCCCCTTTGCTGTTCAAGCTGAGACGGGGAGGGTTGGAGGTGTGATGAGGGAAGGCAAAATCTGGAGCTTAAGTGACCTACAAGGGAGGATATAACTAATAAAAATATACTTAGGAACCCTCAAAACAAGTACCCAGAGATTATAAAAACCTTTAAAGCCGTTAAGGCCTTGGAATCCTGTTTGGGGGAAGCAGGGAGTTGAGTTTTCTTTCTCTATCATAAAAAATAATACAGAAACATGTCCTCACAGGGAAAACAGCTCAAAAATGGTCACCCATGTCTCTGCCACCAATAACCTTGTCATAGACTGAATGTGTTGGCCATCACTTCTTTCCATGTAATAGCATACTGTGTCCCTGAATGTTTACCAAAACTTACGTTACTTAAATTCACTAACTTCATGAATGTTTGTAATTAATTTCAAGCCCTATTTTATTAATGATACATGTAAGAGTCTGGGGAAAAAGATGCATGGGGTATGTATTGATTATTATGTTTAGCTAGTTTCAGTATCCATTTTCTAGTCCAAGAAATTCCAGACTCACTTTGGGTGTTCCCTGTCTCCTGGTGATCCATGGACTCCCAAAATACATGAAATACAAAATTATTAACTATCTAATTTAGCTATTATCAGGTCTATACCCAGTATTGCATTGTGTGTGTATCTTTATCTAAGATTACTTTATATACAGATTAAGAGTCAAGCTATCTCAAGCACACATTTTTGAGGGGGTTTGCTTATGTGCTATAGCTATCTACAGAGCACATTTCAAATCCTGAGTATAACCTCCCTATTTTATTTTCTCAAATCTTCATAGAAAAATCTCTATTCCTTCTCTTCACATTTTTTGTCTACCTTTTAATTTATCCCATTCTCATTTTTTTCTATGTGTTCTCAATAGTGCCATGAGAATTGTAGCTCTTGCACACTGGTACCCCATTTCTATGGAATGTGATAAAATAAACAGAAATAAATATATGAAAAAATCTGTAAGAAGGGAAATCCCTGTTTGCCAAGAACTATTGTGCAACATTTTTGAGTGGAATTATTTTTTTAATTAATCAGGATAAAATTTAAGTGTCTAATTCCACAATGCAAATATAGAATGCAAACAAGCCTGAGTGATGAAGTAATTGAACTTGTGAATATACTATTCAGCTGTGGAATTTTCAAGACTGGATTTAGATGGGATAAATAGCTAAATTCAGGTCAGGTTGAGTTATAACTTGAGGATGGTTTTGATTTTTTTCAAAGTCATTTATCCTAGTATGAGAATTAGCAACTACATCAGGAAAAAAGGAAAACAGTGCACTAACCTCTTAAGATTGTTGGGAGCAGCCGTAGACAGAAGCCACATACTCTGTGAAAGTATTACCAGGTTTGGTTGCAAAGGGCCAGAGAATTCCAGCTGACTAGTTTTTTTAATTGATGTGATCCTCAGTTAAAATTTTCCAGCTCTAATTTGGTTGAGGATTATTAAGTAAAATGGAATAATGCTCTTTGAGACTAGACTTTATAATAGTGAATCTTGCCATCAATGTCAGTGCAAGTAGATTATATTTTTAAATCCTGTAGCAAGATAATAGCCATCAGTTTTCATAGACCAAACCATCACTCCATCTAAAAGGTTGCCTCAAATATTTTTTAGGAAAAACTATGTCCAAACACTTACTAAATACCACAAAGCATATTTATTTCTCTTTAGATTTAGTATCAGAAGGGTAACAGCATAACAGTATAACAGATATGCCATGAAAACACTGCTTTTCAATGATACATTCTACATCCTAATTTATATTTCATTACCTTTTCTGCAACAAAGTAATCCTAGTGTATGCAAAACTCCATTAGGATAATTCTTCAAAGGGAATAAAGGTATTTTAACATTTTCTTGTCCCTGAGGTATCTAGTTTAATGTGCTTGCTCTGAAACTACAAAGTAGTATTTTTAAATTTAATATAATTTTCTTCAGATCAATAAGCATAATCAGGTTTCTCATTTCTTTTTTTTTTTAAACATCTTTATTGGGGTATAATTGCTTTACAATGGTGTGTTAGTTTCTGCTTTATAACAAAGTGAATCAGCTATACATATACATATGTTCCCATATGTCTTCCCTCTTGCGTCTCCCTCCCTCCCACTCTCCCCATCCCACCCTTCCAGGCTGTCACAAAGCACCGAGCTAATATCCCTGTGCCTTGCGGCTGCTTCCCCCCAGCTATCTACCTTACTACGTTTGTTAGTGTGTATATGTCCATGACTCTCTCTCGCCCTGTCAAAACTCACCCTTCCCCCTCCCCATATCCTCAAGTCCGTTCTCCAGTAGGTCTGCGTCTTTATTCCTGTCTTACCCCTAGGTTCTTCATGACATTTTTTCCCCTTATATTTCATATATATGTGTTAGCATACGGTATTTGTCTTTTTCTTTCTGACTTACTTCACTCTGTATGACAGACTCTAGGTCTATCCATCTCATTACAAATAGCTCAATTTCATTTCTTTTTAAGGCTGAGTAATATTCCATTGTGTATATGTGCCACATCTTCTTTATCCATTCATCCGATGATGGGCGCTTAGGTTGTTTCCATCTCCGGGCTATTGTAAATAGAGCTGCAATGAACATTTTGGTACATGACTCTTTTTGAATTTTGGTTTTCTCAGGGTATATGCCCAGTAGTGGGATTGCTGGGTCATATGGTAATTCTATTTGTAGTTTTTTAAGGAAGGTTCCTCATTTCTGATTCTCCTACTAAAAAGGCATTTAGCTTCAAAATTATGGAGTGTAATCAACTTATTATACTGTATTTAAATTATAAAATTAAAATATGATTTTTAAGTTTAAAAAGTATTAAGATTTTCAAAACATTTATTATAGCTTCAATTTATTTTTGTTGTAAATATTGATATATAAGGTTAAATGTTTTAGTTAGAATTTAAAATTAAAGTGTTTCCTTTATTTTCTATGGTATAAATAGAGTCAATTGCAAAGTATACAATGTGAAATTGTCAAAATGATTTTATATTCTCTTTTTTCCCCATAAGTGGACTCCCTCTTTATTTTGTATTATTACTAGAATTATGCAGCATAAAATCAATAACCAATTGTCATAGTGCGGTCATGACATTCAGAGCTTATTTTCCCATTTATTTTTAACTTATTTTAGACATAAAAACACTGGAAAATATCTATGGATCAAAATAATAATCTAAACTGAGATAGACAATATCAACACAAAATACCTGTAATCACCTCATTCCTGATTTTTCTTTATTGTAGCTTTCACTAGTATTCAACAAATTACAGACAGCAAACATTTCTAAAACAAACAAAAATATAATTATTTTACTACTGTAAGTAAAATCTTAAATGAACCTTAGTTGCTCTACTGGTAGTAAACTAAACCTTTCGTGAAGGCACATCCCACAGTACAGAATTTAGATCATACTTATTTTATAAACTCATCTCTCAGCACTAAAATCTTATGTAACCTCTTATGCAACCTCTTCAGGTAGCCCACATTCTCATGCTACCCATATATTTTTCTATTTGATTATCACAGCAAATTTGCATTAAGTATTATAATACTCTCCATTACAAAGACAAAACAGTTTTCGTTCAAAATTTGAGTGAATGTCCAAAAGGTTACACTACTAAGAAATTAGAACAACTGGATTCTAATATCTTTTTCTTGCCTTCTTGGTCACTGAAGAAGCAGTTCCTTTATGTTCTAGATATCAACACATCTTTGAAGAGGTAGCATAACAAGTACTCAGGGAACATTAGGGTTCATAAATCAAAGTTATTTTGATACTTCCTTTCTTGCATATAACTCAGGGTTTCTTGAGCTGAGCCACTGCATACAACTCAGTAATGCTAAGTTCTTTTAGAGAAGAACTCCATCACTGATCTCAAATGGTAGACATAACCGTGGGAAAGGGATCATCATTTGATATACGCAGGTGTAGAATAGATTTTATAGTATTACTTTTTCCCTTAAAATGTCATTTATATTTTGTCTTTTCTATAACTCATATGCCATTAGTTATCCCTCTCTCCCTTCCACCATCCTTCCCTTTCTCCTTCCCTCCCTTTCTTTTTCATTCTTTCTTTCTGCCTTTCCTTCTTTCTTTTCCTCTCTCTCTCTTTCAGTCTCTCCCTTTTTCTCTACCTTTCTTCCTTCCTCCCATCATTTTTCTTTATTTTTCAATTTTTTTCATACATATGTATAAGTGAATTTTCATAACAGCTTTAAAAGTTAAATATCCAGGGTTCTATTATCTAAAAGCTATTGAACAGGGCTTAACCCAAATTTTCTACAAACTTAGCTGTAAGATTTGGGGTAACTTAACCTCCTTAACCCCCCCTCTTCAGGTAGATTTTTTAAATTTTTACATTTTTTAAATGAAGAGAAGAACTAAGATATGTTGGTTTGTGGTTAGTTCTAAAGTTTTATAATTGTAAATTATTTTTTTAAATAGATTTTATGGGCGATATTTTATCTCTGTCAATGTCCTTACAAATTGACATTTAAAAAAAAGCATTTAGGGCTTCCCTGGTGCCGCAGTGGTTGAGAGTCCGCCTGCCGATGCAGGGGACACGGGTTCGTGCCCCGGTCCGGGAGGATCCCACATGCCGTGGAGCGGCTGGGCCCGTGAGCCATGGCTGCTGAGCCTGCGCGTCCAGAGCCTGTGCTCCGCAACGGGAGAGGCCACATCTGTGAGAGGCCCGTGTACCGCAATAAAAAAAAAAAAAGCATTTATACCTTCAAGTAATTGGACTATTTGACATTGTTGAAAAACTTTTAAATTAAAGAAATTATTTGTATTCTTGGAGCATGTAGTTAGAATGCAGAGAAATAACACTCGATTATTCTCAGAGTATATTCTGTCATTCTTTTCCTAATATTGGATGTATTTCATTAAAGTTGGGGTAGTAACTAATAACAACTATAATATTTTCTTTCCAATGACCTCTTGCTGTTTTACTACTACAATTTTTAGTATTTGGTTTGGGTTTTCTGCTTTATCTTGCTTTAATGGTGTAGATTATTTCTTAGGAGAAAATTCTCTCTTCCAATCCTAATCTATTTTCATGAAGTTATTTCCTAGAATACCCTTCCATAGGAAAAGTTGTGCTTTGCCAAGACTAGATCAGAGCATGCTTTCTTTCTGATCTTCTTTCTCTCTGACTTCCTATCTTCTCTATCCCTTGAGGTAAGGTCTATAAGGCATGAGCTGCTGCAACCAAGTTCAATTCAGGGGGAAATATATAGGAAGTTCATCTTAATTTTTGGTCCAAACAACATTTTCCAGTCAGCTGTACTGGTAATAAAGATATTATTTTGTTCAATATCATACTTATGCACTCTACTTCTCAAATGAAAAATCTAGAAGGAAGACCCTATTATACAATCATTTCATCAGGTCACAACAAATCTCAACACAAGACCCAATGCTTTTGTGACCCAAGAGCTTTTTCAAAGGATTTACTCTTTAAGAGGCTAAATTCCTTAAAAGACTACAAGTTCCCTGAATAATACATTATTTATTAAAATGTATTTCTAAGCCCAGCATGATTCTTTCAGTGTCTTGTTCATTGTAAATAATAAAAGCATATCGGTGACATAATTAAGGGAAATAACACAAAGCCTCTTGATATAACTACCATGTATTCTGTAATTTACCTGGCCAAAGAAAGCTAACAGATAGTGTTTCTGTCTCTGAAGAGACCTCAAATATTATTGTGATTATTATATATATTATTTAACTGGCATTTCCAGGTTAATATGACATTTGGTTTTAGTTTAGAACACACATTACGTTGTAATCATCTTTCCATTACCCTACCACATAGAGCATAAAACACAATAGAGACTTAAAAAATAATTGCTGAAATACAGATACCTCTAATTAAAGCAGGACTGCACAAAGTAAACTCTGTATTGGATACACATTAATTTTCTTCTGTAGTTCATAAAAAAAACATGGGTAGAATATAGACCCACTTAACTTTTAAGAATTCTGGCTAGAAGCAAACTTTATCTATGTCAGTCAACAAAAGTCCACAAAGGGAACAAAGTTATTCGATATTTAGATTCTTTCTTGTGCTCCAGCTACACAAAGGGCCAGCAGCTCTTTATAAATCTCTTTAGCATTAGATTCTGTCTTAAGAAAATCAAATTTCTAATATAGAGAATGTAGCACAGCCCTTGGAGATCACTTAATCCAATAGGAACTTGGCAAGAGCAACTGACTTCAAGATTTAGGCCTCAACATGTGCTCTCTCATCTTGGAAAATGTTATAAGAATATGGGTTACGATACATGCACTAAATAGGAATTTGTCTGGTGAACAATTAGAACAGAGTACTTGTTAGAATCTTGATATGACTCCCCTTATGTTATATGAAATTGGAGGACCACATCCTTTGGATACTGTTGGATGGTAGGTTTCTATTTTTATATTTTTCTGAAATATTATCAGATGTCATTTACTTCTATCTAAAAGAATCATCACGACTCGTTACCATCAAGGGCTCTGTGGAACACTTACATCAGCACCACACACACATCTTTGTACAGCTCATCATTCATAATTACCCAAACTCTGTATAACATGTATGTTTGCAGTTTTGATATTTTCTTGTTCAATGAGATTTCCATCATTTAACAGGCAGCCATGACTTTACCCAAATCACAAGTGTCAATCGCATCAAGTCCACCAGATTGTAAGCAAAATTACATGAACATATGGAAATTGATCTCTGAATAGTTCTCCAGCCCAGCACTCATAGATTTAGTATTTATTCTTGTTTTTTAGACTACCTCAAGAGGAGAAATGGTAACAAATCTAAAAAACAGTTTCATGTTTGGAAATTATAGTGCTTTCAGTAATCTTAATAACTCAATAGATTTATTCTATACATATTTACTTTTTTCAAGAAAACACTTACAAGAAGCCTATGCGAGAAAAAATATAAAAGGAAAACTATGATAAATTGAAGTCACTTATTTACTTGTCTTTTTGTTATGTGGAGAAAAGAGAAAAAAGTATTAAAACAACAAAATGAATAATGTAACATGTTTCTATGAGTACAAGAACAGACATACTGAACAGGTCCTGTTACTAATATATTTGACAAAGTAATAGGCAAAGAAGGAAAATTCACATCTTAGGTATAAAAAGTTTGTGTAAACTGTATAGACAGCATAGTGCACATTCTGAATACTTATGACGTCATTTTGAATAAAGTAATACTCTAAGTACTGGTAGATACATGTGTAGACTTTTCTGTTTCATTTCATTTTTATACAATGTATAAAAAGTGTTTAAAGTGAATATTACAGAAAAAATCCTCCTCATAGAACTCATGTTATAGTGATACTTGTATGATTGCTAAGAGTGCTGTTATTATTACAACACAATTCCTTAGGATGAAAAGGAATGAAATACATTTTTATTTTATCGTGATTAATGTAATAAGTTAAAATAATTCACAAAATTGGAAATATTTTATTTTCGAGATAATCAGAAATGGAAGGACAGGATTATGAAGTGGAAAAAGAGCAATGTGTTTGGGATAAAAAGATCAGAGATGAGTCCTGGATCTCTTCCTTCATCAGGATACTCCCCCTTATCTACGAAGCGAATGAATTAGTCCAAAAGGGCCATTTCTCTTCAAACAGTGAGTGAATATGCTCCAGACACCAAGCTGAGTCTTCTGTCTTAGAAGTTCCTGAGCTTCCACGGAGACTATCCAGACAAGCCAAAGCCTTGTTTCTCTAACTCTCGAGAAGGACCTGATTAACCCACACTACTCATCCTTGTATTATCACCCTCTGGGCTCAATTTTGGACTAGAGCAGAATGTGGTTAGTCATTGTCTCAGAAAACCTTTTTTAGTCCTAGGAATGTGAAAGATCCCATAGTCTTTCTAACTTATTGGGCTAAGCCCCCCTTTCCATGATTATTCTTACCAGAAAGCCCATCATACTGTGTGATAATTATACATTTACTCTTTTGTCTTTCTTAACCAGCTTGCAAATATCATGAAAATATGATGAACAAAACAAAGAATATCTTGTTTTCCATTGGATCTCCAGTGTCCCATGCAAGGAATGGTGTTTAAAGTCTCTGTAATGGAGTATTGGGTAGAATAAGGCTCAAACTGTAAGGAAATAATACAGGTTAAATCAGTCTAATGAATAATGAGTCAATATTTTGTTTTGGTTCTTCATTGTTCTACTAAGTATATTGTACACTTTAAATTGTATTTTTCTTAGTATTGCCTCTACTGAAATTTTCACAAACTCATACAAAATATAAATTTCCTTAAAATCATCTATTTTTATCATTAAAATAACCTCTCTACAATGTCTTGAGATGTTCAATACCATGGGGGTTGCTCAACAAAGAGCAAAGAATCAAATAACCTATCTTCTATTAGAATGCAACATGGCCAATCAACTGGTTTCCTATGTCAGGTCTTCTTTAGAAAAAAAAAAGATGAATATTAGTTTATTTTAAATATAATTTCAGGGCAAAGTTTTGCTACACATTATTCAAGTTGAATGAAGAAGAAACTTTAAATAGAAGCAACTCAGATTTTAAACTCAGATTCATTATATACAAATTAGAAATATATTTATAAATATATTTCTATTGATTGAATAGTTATATGCTTTTTGCCGAGTTCTCTTCACAAATTTTTTTCATTGGCAAATAAAAGTATATTGCATGTGAAAATACTTAAGAACTTTAATAAAATACCCTTTAATTAGACAATAATTGCTGTTATTAAATTGACATGCTCTTCCTATACTGTGATTTGATAGCCTGAGTAATTTATACAGACCTATCTTACCTAGCTTATTAATTTTTACATAAACTGCATAGGGTTTAGATGTTTTTATTCTAAATTATATAATCGCTATGCACCTGGGCCAAACAAATCCCAATGTCTCCAGGGTTATTAGACAGTTAGAAAAACACTTGTGTCTGTAACACCTGGTGACAGTAAAACATAAGTGCAGACTGGACTCCTAGAAATTAGTGAAGTCTTTAGCATCTTGAGGATTTTGGCAACAATAAAGGTAACTACAAAGTAACACAAAAAATCAATTTGTATAAATAATTTTGCTTCAACAGAGCTACTGAAAATGTACATGCAAAAATAAATACAACTTTGACTTACCTCTTTCTGGTCGCCCTGTCATCCTTCTCAATTTTGCTTAAGTGAGTCAAAGCAGGGTGAGCAAATTGCCATAATCAAATGCAGGGAGTATATATCTTCTTTTTAAATGTTAAGATAAGCAAAGAACCTTGATGTACCATCTCTGGGAGGTAAAGTACATATGTAAAGAACATCATCAAAATTCCCATAAACTACCTCCAGAATAATCTCAAAGTGGAAAGAAACCAATTTAGTTTTAACTTAATTGAATGAAATCCAAGAGTAATCTATTGCAGACTGTATGGAAATTAACTCTGGTGTTTGGCGTTTGCAACATGCGTACTCGAGTTTCTCAGAAGGCTGATTGTTGCAAGTATTTTGCATGCAAATTCACCATAAATAGAGAAATGTATGCAATATCAAATGTAGAATGTTGAGCTTGAGTATGACCCTGCTTAAAGACAAGATATTTATACCAGATATTTATACAGTATAGAGGGAACACCTAATATTTTAACGAACCATTCTATTTCTTTGAAGAATATCTCTGTCCTGTATTCTGCTTTCCTTAACAGTCATAGGCCTTTAGTAGATTCTCCCAATTCTTTCTTCTTCCTTATTTCCAAATACTGACTTCTCCTCTTACTTCCTCAGAAACTGTTCTAACGATTTCAGCAACGACCACTGTATTCCTACACTTTGAAACTACCCATTCAATATGAAGTTGTTACTCATGTAGCTTCAATGACACTCATTATTTTTCTAAGCTTTCTCTGTCTCCCTCAAGTTTCCACTTCTATTGTAACTCTTTAAACATATTTCACCTCACCTCTTCTTTATGGTAATTATCAAGTGCCATCTTTACTTATCACTCCAAAATATATAATTCCCTCCCATGATGTCCTTGAACTTTAAATTTTAATATCCAACTGCCTGAAGGACATGATTACTGAGAATATGCTTACACATTTCTATATATATACACTTAGGTTTGAACTCACCATCTTCTCTCTGAAATGGCCCAGTTGCCTTTATTTCATGTTTTTTAGAATGTGGCACAATTATCTGCACATAAAATGCAGAAGCTTTGAGATTATCCTAGATTTCTCTCTCATCCTTGTTTCTTACCAGCCAGAATTCCTTTTTCTTATCCCCTCCACTTCTCAATCCATTCTACCACCTCCATGTCTACTGATGCTACTCAGGCTCTTCCAGACCCTTTGCAACAATTCAGATTGAGTGTGCCACCCTCTCTCCCTTGTCCCCTTCAAATCCACATTTTATAGCACTGCCAGATTGAGCTGAATAAAATGAAAAAAAAAAAAAAGACAGTAATGGATCTCAAGTAAGTCTACAGACCAACAGTACCATAGTTAACTGGGAAATTACTTGAGATGAAAATCTCAAGCCTTATCCTAGACCCATCAAATCAGAAACCCAAGGGGTGGCATCCAGAGTCTTTGTTTTACTAGCTGTCTATGTGATTCTAATGTAGTCGCAAGTCTGAGAACAGTTATTCTACAACATAAAATCTAGGACATGTATACACACTTTGTAGACTCATGCTTCTTGCACCTATGCTGTTTGTTTTGTTCTACCTGAAGTAGCCTTGCAGTCTTTACTCATCTAAATTCCTCAACTCAATCATTTAGACTTTGCAGATGTTCTCACTTGCAGAGCGTCTTTCCTTACTCCGAAGATTCTCCAGCTTCCCGACTCCTATAGTTTTTGGTGCGTAGCCTTATATGTAATTTCTTGTCCTGCAGTTTCTGTTAGCCACAGTCTCTCCATCCTCTAAACTGCAACTCTCTGGGCAAACGATGGTGTGATCTTTATTTTCACATTCCCAAAATTTAAGCACACTGTTTACAAATGATAGATAATCAATTATAATATACTAAAAAAGAAAAACAAATAAATAAGATGGACCCTGAAATCTGATACCTTGTATTCTTACCCAGAAAAAAAAAATGTATATGTATGTAACACTAAGTGTAACTGTTTCTCTGTTATCTCATGAAATTCAGTATGTCAACTGAAAAAAGAAAAAAAAAAAGCACAACCTAAAAGTTGAGAGTTATGTTTTATTCAGTGGACATTCTGAGGACTTCAAGCCCAGGAGACAGGACCCTCAGATCGCTCTGAAGGACCACTCCAAAGAGACAAGTGGGGGGGCAGGATATATAGGAGTTATTGCCACAAAGACCAGGTAGTCAGAACATCAAAAGATGACTGTTAATTTTAAAAAAACTCAACTATCCCAAGTTAAGGAATTTAGTGCTTTTCTGTGTATAGGAAGACAAAAGAGTCTGGGCTCACTGAAAGCATTATTTTGATATGCACCTCAACTATCTGGGGTCAGCATCCTCTGTTTTCTCATTCTGAGTTTTCTCAGGTGCACTGCTGGGGGTGGCTGTGGCAGCTGATTTCTAGATGGGGTGGGTCCTGCCTTAATTCTTATTTCCCTCACGGTTCACCTTCTGGTGGCTGTAATGTGATGGCTTGATGGTGGCAAATTCCTTTGTTTACTGTTATGACAGGTGATATTTTTCATTCACAAGTATATTTACTTTAGATTCTTGCAACAATATGAGATTTTCAGATTTTATATATTCACTTTCAGGTTTAAACCTACAACAACAAAAATGGCAAAAACATATCTAAATAGATGAGAAAGAAGGAATACCGCATGAATACATTAGCCACATTCTAATTTCTAAAGAAATTGACAGAAACCATTTCAAATGAAACATTTTTCTACATGTTCTACTAGGTTCAACAGAGACCAGAAAAGATCCTGATATTACAACATGTTTGAAAACTGAAGAAATGATTCATAAAAAAGGAAGAGAATAATTATGCATAAGAGAATGGCTAACTTAAATGAAGAAAACCATATAGAGTAGATACAATGTTGAAGATCCAAAGACTGAGTGGAGTAACGAGGAAGATTCCTCTTGTATTGGGAGTGGAACTCACAGAGAAATGGTGACAAGCACCAGAAATTAAGAAATTTGCACACATATTGTTGACAAGGCAATAATAAGCACAATGTACAGATTTTTACAATTCAAAATGAGAAAGACACTTCAAAATAGGAACTGAATAGGAACTTCCCAAAGAGAAAGAGTTAAGTTGCCTTTGAACTAATGAAAAAGTGCCACCTTAATAAAAATAGGGAAATATAAATTAAAATGTCAATGAACTACTACAGTGCACAGCAGATAAGCAAAGTCTGTTATATTTTATGGTGGATTAGGATGTAGAGCAACTAAAGCTCTCACCGCTTGCTGGAGATGGGGTAGGAATGGGGGAGGAAGTGGAAATTATTATATAAATAAATAAATAAATGTGATGTAGAGCAACTAAAGCTCTCACCGCTTGCTGGAGATGGGGTAGGAATGGGGGAGGAAGTGGAAATGATTATAACCAGTTTGTAAAATAACTTGGCAATTTCTAATAGAGCTGAAAATTATATAACACAGCAATTGTATCTTTAGGCATTTACCTAAAATATTTGCACATATAACCACAATAAATATTCACAGCAGCTTTACTTATAGTAGCTCAAAGTGAGAAAACCAATTGCTCATTAATAATTGACACACACACAAATGAACTTATTTACAAAGCAGAAAGACTCACAGACGTAGAAAATAAACTTACGGTTACCAAAGGGGAAAGGAAAGAGGGGGAAAAATTAGGGGGTTGGAATTAACAGATACACACAAATATATATATAAAATAGATAACCAACAAGGACCTGCTATATAGCATATGGAACTATACTCAGTATTTTTTAATAACCTATAAGGGATCTAAAGCTCTCACCGCTTGCTGGAGATGGGGTAGGAATGGGGGAGGAAGTGGAAATTATTATATAAATAAATAAATAAATGAATAAATAAATAAATAGAACTCAGGATCATCCAAATTATCCCCCAAAGCCTTCTTCTTTTTTCTTTTTTTTTTAAACATCGCTATTTGAGTATAATTGCTTTACAGTGTTGTGTTAGTTTCTGCTGTATAACAAAGTGAATCAGCTATATCTATACATATATCCCCAAAACGCCTCCCTCCTGCAACTCTCTCCCTCCCTATCCCACCCCTCTACATGGTCACAAAACACCGAGCTGATCTCCCTGTGCTTTGCACCTGCTTCTGACTAGCTGTCTGTTTTACATTTGGTAGTGTATATATGTCCATGCTACTCTCTCACTTTGTCCCAGCTTACACTTCCACCTCCCTGTGTCCTCATGTCTATACTCTACTTCTGTGTCTTTACTCCTGTCCTGCCTCTAAGTTCATCAGAAACATTTTTTCAGATTCCATATATATGTGTTAGCATATGGTATTTGTTTTTCTCTTTCTGACTTACTTCACTCTGTATGACAGGCTCTAGGTCCACCCACCTCACTACAAATAGTTCAATTTCATTTCTTTTTATGGATGAATAATATTCCACTGTATATATACTGTGCCACATCTTTTTTATCCATTCATCTGTCGATGGACACTTAGGTTGCTTCCATGTCCTGGCTATTGTAAATAGTTCTGCAATGAACATGACGGTATGTGACTCTTTTTGGATTATGGTTTTCTCCGGGTATATGCCCAGTAGCGGGATTGCTGGGTCGTATGGTAGTTCTATTTTTAGTTTTTTAAGGAACCTCCGTACTCTTTTCCATAGTAGCTGTATCAATTTACTTTCACATCAACAGTGCAAGAGTGTTTTCTTTTCTCCACACCCGCTCCAGCATTTACTGTTTGTAGATTTTTTGATGATGGCCATTCTGACCAGTGTGAGGTGATACCTCATTGTAGTTTTGATTTGCATTTCTCTAATAATTAGTGATTGAGCATCCTTTCATGTGTTTGTTGACAATCTGTATATCTTCTTTGGAGAAATGTCTATTTAGGTCTTCTGCCCATTTTTGGATTGGGTTGTTTGTTTTTTTGATATTGAGCTGCATGTGCTGCTTTATATATTTTGGAGATTAATCCTTTGTCCATTGCTTCATTGACAAATATTTTCACCCATTCTGAGGATTGTCTTTTCATCTTGTTTATGGTTTCCTTTGCTGTGCAAAAGCTTTAAGTTTCATTAGGTCCCATTTGCTTATTTTTGTTTTTATTTACCTTTGTCTAAGAGTTGGGTCAAAAAGGATCTTGCTGTCATAGAGCATTCTGCCTATGTTTTCCTCTAAGAGTTTTAAAGTGTCTGGCCTTACATTTAGGTCTTTAATCCTTGTGAGTTTATTCTGTTGCACTGATCTGCATTTCTACTTTTGTGCCAGTACAATACTGTCTTGATTACTGTTGCTTTGTAGTAGGGTTTGATGTCAAGGAGCCTGATTCCTCCAGCTCTGTTTTTCTTTCTCAAGATTGCTTTGGCTATTTGGGGTCTTTTGTGTTTCCATACAAACTGTGAAATATTTTGTTCTAGTTCTGTGAAAAATGCCATTGGTACTTTGATAGGGATTGCATTGAATCTGTAGATTGCTGTGGGTAGTATACTCATTGTTACAATGTTGATTCTTCCAATCTAAGAACATAGTATATCTCTCCATATATTTGTATCCACTTTAATTTCTTTCATCAGTGTCTTATAGTTTTCTGCATACAGGTCTTTTGTCTCCTTAGGTAGGTTTATTCCTAGGTATTTTATTCTTTTTGTTGTAGTGGTAAATGGGCGTGTTTCCTTAATTGCTCTTTCAGATTTTTCACATTAGTGTATAGAAATGCAAGAGATTTCTGAGCATTAATTTTGTATCCTGCTGCTTTGCCAAATTCATTGATTAGCTATTGTAGTTTTCTGGTAGTGTCTTTAGGATTCGCTATGTATAGTATCATGTCATCTACAAACAGTGACAGTTTTACTTCTTCTTTTCTGATTTGGATTCCTTTTATTTCTTTTTCTTCTCTGACTGCTGTGGCTAAAACTTCCAAAACTATGTTGAATAATAGTGGTGAGAATGGGTAACCCTGTCTTGTTTCTGATCTTAGAGGAAATGATTTCAGTTTTTCCCTATTGAGAATGATGTTTGCTGTGGGTTTGTCATATATGGCCTTTATTATGTTGAGGTAGGTTCCCTCTATGCCTACTTTCTGGAGAGTTTTTATCATAAATGGGTGTTGAATTTTGTTGAAAGCTTTTTCTGCATCGATTGAGATGATCATATGTTTTTTATCCTTCAGTTTGTGAATATGGTGTATCACATTGATTGAGTTGCCTATATTTAAGAATCCTTGCATTCCTGGGATAAACCCCACTTGGTCATGGTGTATGATCCTTTTAATATACTGTTGGATTCTGTTTGCTAGTATTTTGTTGAGGATTTTTGCATCTATGTTCATCAGTGATATTTGCCTGTAATTTTATTTTTTTGTGATATCTTTGTCTGGTTTTGGTATCAGAGTGATGGCAGTCCTGTAGAATGAGTTCCTACCTCTGCTATATTTTGGACGAGTTTGAGAAGGATAGGTGTTAGCTCTTCTCTAAATGTTTGATAGAATTCGCCTGTGAACCCATCTGGTCCTGGGCTTTTGTTTGTTGGAAGATTTTTAATCACAGTTTCAAATTCAGTGCTTGTGATTGGTCTGTTGGTATTTTCTATTCCTTCCTTGTTCAGTCTGGGAAGGTTGTGCTTTTCTAAGAATTTGTCCATCTCTTCCAGTTTGTCCATTATATTGACATATAATTCCTTGTAGTAATCTCTCATGATTCTTTGTATTTCTTTAGTGTCAATTGTTACTTCTCCTTTTTCATTTCTAATTCTATTGATTTGAGTCTTTTCCCTTTTATTCTTGGTGAGTCTGGCTAATAGTTTATCAATTTTTTTTATCTTTTCAAAGAATCAGCTTTTAGTTTTATTGATCTTTGCTCTCGTTTCCTTCATTTCTTTCTCATTTCTGATCTGATTTTTATTATTTCTTTCCTTCTGCTAACTTTGGGGTTTTTTTGTTCTTCTTTCTCTAATTGCTTTAGGTGTAAGGTTAGGTTGTTAATTTGAGATGTTTCTTGTTTCTTGAGGTAGGGTTGTATTGCTATAAACTTCCCTTTTAGTACTGCTTTTGCTGCAGTACTAAATTGTCATTTGTTTCTAGGTATTTTCATTGTCATTTGTTTTTAGGTATTTTTTGATTTACTCTTTAATTTCTTCCGTGATTTCTTTGTCAGTAAGTAGGGTATTGTTTAACCTCCATGTGTTTGTATTTTTTCATTTTTTTCCCTGTAATTGATATCTAGTCTCATAGGATTGTGGTCAGAAAAGGTAATTGATACAATTTCAATTTTCTTAAATTTACCAAGCCTTGAGTTGTACCCCAACATATGATCTATCCTGGAGAATGTTCCATAAGCACTTAAGAAGACAGTGTATTCTGTTGTTTTTGGATGGAATGTCCTATAAATATCAATTAAGTCCACCTTGTCTAATGTGTCATTTAAAGCTTGTGTTTCCTTATTTATTTTCATTTTGGATGATCTGTCCATTGGTGAATGTGGGTTGTTAAAGTTGCCTACTCTTACTATTGTCGATTTCCCCTTTTATGGCTGTTAGTATTTGCCTTATGTATTGAGGTGCTCCTATGTGGGGTGCATAAATATTTACAATTGTTATATCTTCTTCTTGGATTGATCCTTTGATCATTATCTAGTGTCTTTCTTTTTCTCTTGTAATAGTCTTTATTTTAAAGTCTATTTTGTTTGTATGAGAATTGCTACTCCAGCTTTCTTCTGATTTCCATTTGCATGGAATATCTTTTTCCATCCCCTCACTTTCAGTCTGTATGTGTCCCTAGGTCTGAAGTGGGTCTCTTCATATATATGTAGACAGCATATATATGGGTCTTGTTTTTGTATTCATTCAGCCAGTCTATCTTCTGATTGGAGCATTTAATCCATTTACATTTAAGGTAATTATTGATAAGTATGTTTCTATTACTATTTTCTTAATTCTTTGGGTTTGTTTTTGAAGGTCTTTTCCTTCTCTTGTGTTTCCTGCCTAGAGAAGTTCCTTTAGGATTTGTTGTAAAGCTGCTTTGGTGGTGCTGAATTCCCTTTTAACTTCTGCTTGTCTGTAAAGGTTTTAATTTCTCTGTCGAATCTGAATGACATCCTTGCCTGGTAGAGTCATCTTGGTTGTAAGTTTTTCCCTTTCATCACTTTAAATATGTCCTGCCAGTCCCTTCTGGCTTGCAAAGTTTCTGCTGAAAGATCAGTTGTTAACCTTATGGGGATTCCCTTTTATGTTATTTGTTGCTTTTCCCTTGCTGCTTTTTATATTTTTTCCTTGTGTTTAATTTTTGATAGTTTAATTAATATGTGTCTTGGTGTGTTTCTCCTTGGATTTATCTTGTTTGGAACTCTCTGCTCTCCCTGCACTTGATTGACTATTTCCTTTCCCATGTTGGTGAAGTTTTCAAATATAATGTCTTCAAATATTTTGTTATACCCTTTCTTTATCTCTTCTTCTTCTGGAACCCCTATAATTTGAATGTTCATGCATTTAATATTGTCCCAGATGTCTCTGACACTATCCTCAATTCTTTTCTTTCTTTTTTTTTTCTGCTCTGTGGTAGTTATTTCCACTATTTTATCTTCCAGTTCACTTATCCATTCTTCTGTTTCATTTGTTCTTCTATTGTTTCCTTCTGTAGAATTTTTTATTTCATTTATTGTGTTGTTCTTCATTGTTTGTTTGCTCTTTAGTTCTTCTAGGTCCTTATTAAAAGTTTCTTGTATTTTCTCCATTCTATTTCCAAGATTTTGGATCATCTTTCCTATTATTACTCTGAATTCTTTTTCAGGTAGACTGCCTATTTCCTCTTCCTTTGTTTGGTCTGGTGGGATTTTACCTTGCTCCTTCATCTGCTGCATATTTCTCTGTCTTCTCATTTTGCTTAACTTACTGTGTTTGGTGTCTGCTTTTCACAGGCTGCAGATTTGTAGTTCCTGTTGTTTTTGTTGTCTTCCCCCAGTTGGTGAGGTTGGTTCAGTGGCTTGTGTAGGCTTCCTGGTGGAGGCCACTGGTGCCTGTGTTCTCATGGGTGGGGTTGGATCTTGTCTTTCTCATGAGCAGGACCATGTCCAATGGTGTGTTTTGGGATGTCTGTGAACTTAGTATGATTTTAGGCACCCTCACTGCTAATGGGTGTGGTTGTGTTCCTTTCTTGCTAGTTGTTTGGCATGGGGCATCCAGCACTGGAGCTTGCTTGCCATTGGGTGGAGTTGGATCTTATCATTGAGACAGAGATCTCTGGGAGAGCTCTCACTGATTGATATTGAGTGGGGCTGGGAGGTCTTTGGAGGTCCAATGTTCTGAACTCAGTGCTCCCACCTCAGAGGCTCAGGCCTGACACCAGGCCAGAGGACAAAGACCCTGTCAACCACACAGCTCAGGAGAAAGGGGAGAAAAAAAAGAAAGAAAAATAATAATAATAAAGTTTTAAATAATTATTATATTTAAAAAAAGAAAGTAATAATACTAATAAAAAAATGAGAGCAACCAAGCCAATAAACAAATCCACCAATAACAAGTGCTAAAAGCTATACTAAGATAAATATTAAATCAGAAACAAATCAGTTGCAGACAGCAAACCTCAAGTCCAACACCTCAATTTTGGGATGATTCGTTGTCTATTCAGGTATTCCACAGATGTAGGGTACATCAAGTTGATTGTGGAGATTTAATCTGCTGCTCCTGAGGCTGCACAGAGAAATTTCCCTTTCTCTTCTTTGTTTGCACAGCTCACGGGGTTCAGCTTCGGTTTTGGTTTCTCCCTGTATGTAGGTCACCCTCAGGCATCTGTTCCCATACAGACAGGATGGGGTTAAAGCAGCGACTGATTAGGGGGCGCTGGCTCACTCATGCCAGGGTGCGGGAGGGGTACAGTAGTTATAATTGGAAAGCGAGGCAAGCCTGTGGTGGCAGAGGCCAGCGTGACGTTGCACCAGCCTGAGGTGTGCCGTGTACTCTCCCAGGAAACTTGTCCCTGGATCACGGGACCCTGGCAGTGGCAGGTTCCACAGGCTCCTGGAAGGGGAGGTGTGGACAGTGACCTGTGCTTGCACACAGGTTTCTTGGTGGCTGCAGCAGCAGCCTTAGTGTCTCATACCCGTCTCTGGTGTCCACGCTGATAGCCGTGGCTCACATCTGTCTCTGGAGCTCTTTTAGGCGGTGCTTTGAATCCCCTCTCCTCACGCACCCCAAAACAATGGTGTCTTGCCTCTTAGGCAGGTCCAGACTTTTGCCCAGACTCCCTCCCAGCTAGCTGTGGCGCACTAGCTCCTTTCAGGCTGTGTGAACACAGCCAAACGCAGTCCTCTCCCTGGGGTCTGACCTCTGAAGCCTGAGCTTCAGCTCCCAGACCCCATCTGTCCCAGCGGGCCAGGAGAGAAGCTTCTCGGGCTGGTGAGTGCTGGTTGGTAACAATCTTCTGTGCGGGAATCTCTCCGCTTTGCCCTCCACACCCCTGTTGCTGCACTCTCCTCCGTGGCTCCGAAGATTCCCCCCCTGCCCACCCCCGTCTCTGCCAGTGAAGGGTCTCCCTAGTGTGTGGAAACTTTTCCTCCTTCACAGCTCCCTCCCAGGGGTGCAGTTCCTTGTCTCTCTTCTTTTGTCCCTGTTTTTTTCTTTTGCCCTACCCAGGTATGTGGGAATTTTCTTGCCTTTTCGGAGGTGTGAGATCTTCTGCCAGTTCCACATATAGATGTATTTTTGATGTATTTGTGGGGAGGAAGGTGATCTCCACGACCTAATCCTCCGCCATCTTGAAGGTCCTCCCCCAAAGCCATCTTAATTCATTAGAAGGCAAACCCAATTCTTTCAATTAAAAAATTAATTACCAAAAAAAATCTAAAAAATATGATACTGTTATTTTCAAAATTGCAAAAGAATTATGTGGACCTCCCTCCAAATCATTGTTAAATAAATAAATAAATAAATTTAAACATAAAGAAAGGTGAAGATGATGGATAGGTCTATGATCAATGCAATTTTTGACCACTCCATTTGGTACTGTAATTAGTTAAACTATAGAATGAAGCCCTCCAATCCTAAGGAAGATAAATTACTAAGAGGATGTGACACAGGATAGACAGGAAAATATGATCTGGTCAGGAAAATAAAGGGAATTTGACTTTTTCTCCCTCTAATACACCCAAAAGAAAAATTACAGTTTTTAGTTTCTGCTTTCCCATCTCCATTCTATCAAATAAGTGGAATGCAAAAGAAAAAATACCATACTAAAGTTTGATTTTCCCTATTTTATAATAAATCCATAAGATATTTATGCTCCCATTACTAAAACAAGCAAACTACAAAAAAAGTCAAAAGCTGAGCATGACAAATTCATTCTGTGGGAGCGGGCAAGAAAAATATTTTCTGATCAAAGATTGAATAGAACTAGTTCTATATCTGATCCTGGATCATTGTTTCATGTTTAAGATGGTCATTTTTTCATAGTTCTTATATTAACAAGGAGGTAATCTATATTGACAAAATGCCACTAATTTTAATATGTAGTGTGTTTTAGAGTCATCCGTCATCTTGCATGGAATCGTTATTCAGGAGTAGATACAAGGCAAGAAAACATGGAAGAAAGAGAAAAGAAATGTCACCTTAGTTGTTCTTAATGGGCAGCATTTAAAGATTTTTAAATCAATACACCTAACAGAGGCAGAGTAAAACCTCATTAATTGTGCAAAGATGGGGAAGTAATCATTATGAAAGAAGAAGAAGAAATAAATAGACTTTCCCTCTAGAAAAAAAATGATGGCTCCATCTAACATTTAAAGTTCACTGATCTGAAAATGAGTTTAGTTCTTTAATATACTATAGTAGCACATTGGAAGGGAAAAGCTGTTTTTTAAATACTGCCTTTGGTAGGTTTTAAAAGTTGAGCTCTATCAGAGATTTAACAGCTTGAAATGTTAACAGAAGAAGAGAATACAACTGAAGTAAATACAATTTGTTTTTCCATCACAGATTTCATAGGGGAAGGTGCTTCAAAAACAATTATGATTGCAGCTTTCAAATAACAATAACACAAGGTGGCAGACAGAACAACTACTAAAGCTGTAAAGTCAAGATAAACTTTGACACCATGAAGAAGATGGCCTGAAAAGATTAGCAATAATATAAAGATGGCAACAACTCTAGCAAGTTATTTACATATTGTGGTTTTGTGTGTATATTTGTGCATAAGGATGGGAAGACAGTTTCCTCTCAAATATTTATGGGCACACATAAAACATCCCAGTCAGCCTAAATTATGTATTTCTGCATTTCCACTTTAAATAAACAGACATCAACTAACACACTTTTCCTTTGGTATAAAACATTTCATATCCAAAAATAGTTATGGAGCACCAGACTATATATTTGCCAAGGCTCCCTCAGGCAAGCAGGGATATTTCTGACAAGAGAAATGGCACTAACCCGTAACTGCTGAAGTCCTTGGTGCATGAAACACACACAATCCAGGCATTTACCCAGGTACCATAGTTAGAATTTAATGTGCACTGTTTAGTTCCCTCTCTTTGGCTCAGAAGGAGTGGTTTGACTTGGCAAACTCCACCATAAGGAAATTAAGACTTATCCAGTGATCTCATGTATACATACTTTCCATATTTTCAAATATTTTAATTTCAGAAAATTTTAAGAAAATGTACAAAGTGAGAAATTTTAATGACATGGTTTGTATATGTACTATTCTCATTAATTAAAATATTTTCTTTCAAGATAATGAGAATTTGAACTAATAATTATGACAATAATTATAAGGATTAAAATTCATATATACTGAAGTGAGTATAGCTTTCCTTATTAATAAAAATGTGTATTTCCTTTAGCAGAGTACATGAATATACATGCTGGTCATTTTGACACTTGTTTTCAAGTGATTTTTACAGTCTTTGCTCATTTTACCATGCACTCTGCTGCTTTTTCCTACTTTACTATAGAAATTTCAAAAGTATATTCAAGAAATTATAGTCAGAAGCTATGCATGGCTTCTTAGGAAATCAGTAATAAGAGTGAAATTTAACACTATACAAATGACCTTATGAGGCAGCCTTAGAAGGAACAGAGAGGGCTCCCTGGTGAGAGGATATGTACTTGATAGAGTGTAGTACTGATTAAATTAAAATGCTGCTGGTATCCTTTATCTTCCAGTTATCAAGTTTCCCCTACAGACCATTTATTCAAAGTGTTGCCTAAGCCTTAACACTGTCCTTCAACTAGCAACATATCTAATGGTTACATGGGTCACAGAATGAATTATATCCCCCTAAGAGGTATGGTAAAATCCATACTGCTGGTGCATGTGAGTGTGAACTTTTTAGGAAACAGGGTCTTTGCAGGCATAATTAAGATGTTAATTAAGATGAAGTCATACTGGTATAAGGTGAGACTTTAATCCAATATGACTAGTGTCCTTATAGGAAGAAGAGAAGAGTCAAAAAAGAGAGAGACACAGAGGGAAGACAATGTGAACACACGGGGAGAACGTCAGTGTACAATAAAGGCAGAGACAGGAATGATGTATCTACAGACAAAGGTTGTCAGAAACAGCAGAAGCTGAGAGAAAGGCACGCAACAGTTTCTCTTGGAGACTTTGGAGAGAGAGCCAGGCTCTGCCATCTTGATTCGGAACTTCCAGCATCAGAAATGTGGGAGAATACATTTATTCTGTTTTAAGCCATTCAGTTTGTGGTAATTTGTTATAAGTGCCATAGGAAATGAATGTGATAAGCACAAATTTTGATATGATAATTCAACTCAAATATCTTTTAAAATATCCTACAACCTTATCTATTTAAACCACTGAGATAATATACATGTCTCACATATTATTAATCAGCCCATTTGTTGAATAGATACTTGCTTAAAGCCTGATGAGAGTTTGCTTGATAACCAAACACACCTTTGGGATGATGAGGATAAAAACAAAGTTGCTTTGAGCACAGAAGTTGTGGAAGCAGCTCATTGGAGCAAGTCTAGAGGAAAAATAGTGAGATTATGTCAGAAATGGGAGAAGAAGAAAGCTGCTCTTTTTCTGGTACAGCAAATCTCTAGGACCTCCGTATCCTCATAGAGATTGCCATTGTATGTTCAGAGTGCAAGAGACACTTGGCAGAACTGATGGAATTAGAGGGCATAAGTCCCTGAGTTAAGGAACTCTGCCTTCTTGGTCATAAACTTCCGGAAGATATTTTCAGGAATTTCTATGGCAAATACATAGACAAATATGTGACTTGCATTTTTCTGCTGCATTAAGCTTTATGCTATAGTTCCGTGAATCAATCTGAATCTTACAGCAGTACTCCAAATTATCCCTTTTTCCCTTAGTGTTGGAGACTGGCAAATGACCTATTTCTACTTTTGTCAATGGAAGAAAGGCCTAACAAAATAAATTCTCCTTTTTACTATTGCTGCATGACAAATCATTCCCAATTCAATCTGTTTACTAATGGTTGTAACAAATTACAAAAATTGAACAACCTGAAACAATTAGTTTATGTTTCTCATAATTTTGTGGACTACTGTATTCATTTTGATTACTGTGTAATTACCAGAAACTTAGAAGCTTTAAACAATAGCCATTTATTATCACAAAGTTCTTGTGAGTCAGGAGTCTGGGCATGAAGTAGCTGGACTCCTGCCCAGGGTCAAGCAAGACAGCTTCCATTTTCCAAACCAGCAGAAGAAATCTCTCTCTGCTATGCTACCACAGAATTTTATAAAATGTAACATAATCACAAGAGTGACTATCTTATTCTGTCCTATATAACATGGTATATTCAAGGGGCTGAATGTCTTATCATACTCACAATTCTTGCCTACACTCAGAAGGAGTAGAATATACAGGGTGTGTACTCCAGAGTGGATATACTTGGGAACCACTTTAGAATTCTGTCTCCAACAATCTGGAATTGTGGAAGAACTTGTCTGCACAGTTCTTACTTGTTTGGGTCTCTCCTGTGGTGCAGGGTGCAGACAGATGTCAGCTGTTTGCAGTCATCTGAAGGTTAGCTTGGGCTGGATAACTAGGATGACTTACTCAACGTGGCGACATTGTTGCTGGCTGTCATCCAGAAGATGTAATGGAAGCAAATGGGTTCTCAAGCTGGAGAGTCAGACTCCTCCTGATATGGCAACTGGCTTCTTTTGGATCAAATATTCAGATAAACACAGTTGAAGCGTCATGATCCCTTCTAACCTGGACTTGGGAATCTTTTTTTGTTATTTTCCTTATACTCTATTGGTTATGCTGGTTTCAAATCTATCCAGATTTGGAAGTGGGGATTTTCAATTTGCAGGCATGTTTTAAAATTACCATAGGACACTAGAATATAAGGACAGTGAGTCAAGCTGCCAACCTATATGTGGTTCTGTATAAAAATTACAGTGATACATACTTAGAACTCTTACGATAAGAAAACATGACAAACAGAGATATAACTGGGATACAATAACACCTATTTTGTTTTTGTTCTGATTTTCCCAACGTTGGTCATTTCATACTTCATCTGCTATTTCACTAAGGCTCTTACCCTGTTTCTATATCAAAAGAGGACATACATGATACTTTCTCTCAGGGATGGTTTGTGTATTGTGATAGCATTTTCATTGATTAAAGAGTCTAAATTTTCAGGTAATTCATGTGCTTGTAAGTTCACGGGCATTTTAGCTTAGGCAAATTAAATCAGTCTACATGCAGAAAACATGCTTGAATCCTCTGCAATCTTTAGAGATAAATTTCCTATTTGTTACTTGCAGCTGAAGCAGAAAGAGACTCCATCTTCATCTTCTGTACAATTTTAAAGTTTTCTTTTATAATATGACCTTATATAAAACAATTCTCAACACTTCTTCAATATTCATAGCAAAGTCATTAAGTAGAAGATCTTTCAGTCTGAATTTCATATAACTCATACATGTAGTTGAATACCCATAGAAGTTTCAGGTTTGAATATTTATCTCTGCTTCTATGCAATTTTTTAATTTAAATGTGTAGTTGATAATTTTTTCCTGTTTTTTCATTCTAATACTTTGAACTATATTCACCTAATTTAAGTGTCTTAAATGAATGACTATTGATCAATTAGTTAACTGACCCTTTAACTTTTTTTTGAGTTAAAGGCATATCTTCATTCTACCAAATGTGGAACTTTTTCAATTATTGATAATAGTACTTATACTCAGAGAAATGCAATAGCAAGTGAAATTAGTAATTCATGTGTATGCAACCAAAATGTTAATATAAAATACTTTTAAAGTTATAGTTCTGGACATTTATGGCTAAAGTATATTGATAAAATATTTCATATATACAGCGATATAAAGTTAAGAGTTATTATCTTTGGTAGTCTGCAAATGGTTGATATTTCAGTTTGAAATATACATAAATTATAATTTTTAATCTTTAAAACAATTGGCCTGTTTTTACTTGGCAAGTGAGCAAACATACAAAATCAATACTTTTTACACATAATGAAACTTTTAAAAAATGTATAATTTAACACTTCATGTACAACGGATTTCGATACTGCAACTTGAACTTCATGTTGGGATTAAAAGTGCTCTTCTTCTTTGTTTCTTCACAGTTTTCTAGTTTCCCTTCATACTTTGCAGGTTCTGCAAAACCATGACTGGTATACTCCCGGGATAGGTCACCCAAGGAGATTCATTTAACCTTCCCACACTTCTTGGGATATTTATTTTGAATGTTTTTTTCCCATAAGCCCTTTATATGTTAGAACAGATCCCTGGGCTCTAATAACTCAGAAAAGTTTATGTTTAACTTTCAGCCAAACCCCTTTCTAAGCACATGTTTTTCCCAAATGCCAAGTTTGGAATTGCCAATACACAAATTCATTGTGAAACTTCAATTTATTATTCAGAATGGAAAATGGGAATACACGTCTTAATCTATCAAAATAGCAAGGAAAAGTTTAGTTATAATGTTTCCTGGTATGGCCAAGCTTATTACTTATTGTAAATCTCTCCCTGCTTCCCAAGATTATTTAAACACTTTATTCTGAATATTGATACAGGAACAAGAAAAAATGCACCCCTCCAATTTATTTTTAGATAACTTTTAGGAAGATGAGAAATATATATGAATAATATTTAAAACCAACTAAATGAAATGGCTTAATGGAAAGAAGTCATAGCAAATTAAAAATAAAACTGTCGTATTTCTCATATATACCCATGTATACTTATATTAGCAATCAAGTGCCACATATATGAAAGGACCTCTAACTTGGTTTGTAAAGTCACTTAGGGCAACTTCACCTATGGCATGTTGGAAGTCTACAACTTAGAGCCATTAGTTCTTGGGCTAACTTCACTAACCTTTGACTTCAATGATGAGAGGCTGCAATTAGATTGCAGAAAAAATGCCCATGATGCACCTAAAAAAATACTTTATTGTCATGACTCACAAGAAAAGCCCTAATTCATTCATGTTGCACCAACATTCTAATCTTGCTCCATATTTCTCCAAACTACACTTCATAACTTGCCTTTTTGTTCCTTTGAATATCTTATTTCATTATACACAAAAGTATCAAAACGTCTTGAAATATTTCCCCTTGCACATGGTTTTTCCATTTGGACCTATGGATGGCATGTAGCTACTCAACCTACAAACACCCAGAACACTAAGGAGATAGATTCTCTAGAGGTACTTGCTTTATTTTCAATGTTCTTATCATGATTTAAATTTTTTGAGGATAGGGACTATCCCTTTTTAAAACCTGTATTTTCTGGGATTGGCAAATAACAAGTTTAGTGAATAGCTAGGTATTTTCTCAGCTCTATTACTAGGGGTTCAAATTTAGGATCCACTACTGACCGCCCACTATTGATCACTGGTAGACTTGAAAACAGTCTGCAAGCAATATGGTATTTCTGTTTCTATACAGTTCACAGATTTGAAATGAAAGATTAATTGAGGTTTTTATATAGAAATCTCAGAATATTCATACTAAACATAACTATCTTCAAGACTGCAAAAGTTCTTAGAAGAACAGTGATTTTCAGCTAATCTCTGCAAATTTATTTAATGAAGCTTTCCTTCTTAGTTATTTCAATTATTGGAATTTTTAAAAATGTGCTAAATATTCATTTGTAACTAGTAATTGTATTTTCAGAAATATGATCAATGTTCTCAATATTAATTATAAGTAGATCATAGTTTAAGAGTTTCTTGACCCATATTTCATGCTAACATTTATGATATTAGGTTATATATATGTTTAACTAGAAGTACTTATTTTCAGTTAGTGACAAATTTTACATTAAATACCATCTTAAAGTCAATGAAATAAAGCATTATTTATCACTAAATTTTACTTGTTATAATGTACTATAAAAATAAACAGGGTTAAAATATGACAAAAAGCAAATTTGTAATTGGTGGATGATTGAACTGGCTAGTAAAGAGATGTTGAAAAAGCAGAAAAAATATGCAAATACTGTGAATATTTTAAAAAAAAAAATTTACTGGAAAAGTGACCCTAGGACTTGTCATAAGTCTGAAATGACAGTAGTTTTTATAGAAGCAACCTCAGAAATATCCTAACTCTCAAACAAAGCTTCTCTCTCATTAATTTATTGAATTTTCCTAAGGTAAGAGTTAAATTATGATTTTTTTTTTTTTTTTTTTTTTTTTTTTTGCGGTACACGGGCCTCTCACCGTTGTGGTCTCTTCCGCCGCAGAGCACAGGCTCCGGACGCGCAGGTTCAGCGGCCATGGCTCACGGGCCCAGCCGCTCCACGGCATGTGGGATCTTTCCGGACCAGGGCACGAACTCGAGTCCCCTGCATCGGCAGGTGGACTCTCAACCACTGTGCCACCAGGGAAGCCCTGATTTTTACTATAAGCATTCAGTTTAGTAGCTAAAGAAGAGAAAGAGAAGAAAATTAGGGGGCCAACATTCAAAGTTGTTCTCTCCTTTGTGAAAATGGGAAAAAGCCACAGTTATGGTAAGAGGCTCATAAAATGAGTTGAAATTTTATGACAAATATTCTCAGACAAAACAGCAAAACCAAGCTTTTGGGAAAATTCTTTTGTCTAATGACATGATTGTGGTTCTATGATATTAATGTCATACCCTATGACAGAAAAAACTTAGACTGTATTCATGAAAAAACTTAGAGCTTGATGAGACCCTGAACATGCAATGCTTGGTACAGTAGTGTTAAATACTTGAGTAAAAATATTTGCCAAATATTCTCTCTACAGAGAAAATTAGAGATACAGGATTTTGTAAACTGGAATGTAGAGAGTACTCTTTTATGTATTAATATACCAGAGACAAGTATAGCAATAAAAGTCGCTGTTAGGAAAATACATGCGTTAATGACTACATGTCACTCCACACACTATTTTATACACATTCGAGTTAATTATCAATAATTTGCTCCCTGATCTTTATTCATTGTTCAAAAATGTAAATCGCAATCGTTGGTTGTATATGATTTCAATGTGCTGTAAAAAATAAAGAAGTAAAGACAGAGAAAGGGGACAATCAATAAAGAACACTGTTTTTCTCACTCTGAAGTCCACTACTCCTCAAAGTTCATATATGAGTTTTGAAATGATGGTTGAAATAATACTTGTAATTTAACGACTTTCTTACTGTCAGTAACTAACATTGATTTCGAGTATATTTCAAGGGCTTCACATCTGGTATACATCAGGTATTAACATCTTGAGAGACTGAAATATATTATTTTACTGTGAAAATATACCAATTTACATCAGATAAAATTTCAGGATGACTTAAGGACAAATTGTGATCCACATGGCTTGTTTTCTAGGATTCCAACTCTTTCTAAAAATTGATGATTTCTTATCAGATCTTTTGAAATGCTTAGATAATAATGACATAGAATTTCTTAAGATATTTAGTTGAATATTAATAATTACTTTATACAATCAAATGCAATCAAATTTTGTTAGAAATTCAATCCCTGATTCACTGTTTCCTCCCAACTTGAAAGAGGTTTCCAGATTTTTAAAGTTACTTGATTTTCCCCAGAGTATCTAACGATAAAATGGGTCTTCAGTAAGAAAAATCTCTGGTTTTGGGGTCCATGTTACATTTATCTTTTTTTTTTTTTATTTTTGCAGTACGCAGGCCTCTCACTGTTGTGGCCTCTCTCGTTGCGGAGCAGAGGCTCCAGACGCGCAGGCTCAGTGACCATGGCTCACGGGCCAGCCGCTCCGCGGCATGTGGGATCTTCCCAGACTGGGGCACGAACCCATGTCCCCTGCATCGGCAGGCAGACTCTCAACCACTGCGCCACCAGGGAAGCCCACATTTACCTTTTTACTCAGAGATCTGGGGTTTCATGTCTCTATACTCATTTTTTATGGTGGAACTATACCATTCTTAGATTTCAAAGCTATGGCAATCTTAATATCATTTTATTTATTTATTTTTTCATTCATTCCCACATACAATCTTTTGTTTATTTTCTTTGTTTGTTTATTAATTTTTGTTGGAGTATAGTTGATTTACAATGTTGTGTTGTTCTCAGGTGTACAGCAAAGTGAGTCAGTGATATATATACATATATCCACTCTGTTTTAGATTCTTTTCCCATATAGTCTATTACAGAGTATTGAGTAGAGCTCCCTGTGCTATACAGTAGGTCCTTATTAGTTATCTATTTTATATATAGTAGTGTGTATATGTATCCCAATCTCCCAATTCATCCCTTCCCCCCAACCCCCGATAACCATAAGTTTATTTTCTACATCTGTAACTCTATTTCTGTTTTGTAGATAAGTTCATTTGTACCTTTTTTTAAGGTTCCACATATAAGCAATATCATAACAATGGAATATTACTCATCCATAAAAAGAACAAAGTAATGCCATTTGCAGCAACATGGATGGACCTAGAGATTTTCATACTGAGTGAAGTAAGTCAGAGAGAGAAAGACAAATATCATTTTATTTTTACAAGAAAAATTAGTAGCTCAAAGATGGGACTGAGAAAGGGAAACGAGTCAACATTTAGAAAGTAGGATAGTGAGTTGAGAAGAAAAATTTGAACTGAGGCTGGACTGCACAGTTTCACCTGTCATCTTATGCTGCTCAGATGAAGCATGGAGAACACATGTATTGACATTTAAGTAGGAGTGAGATTATGCCAGGCACTTATAGAAAAGGAAAGGGCTGTGGCTGTTTGAAGGGAGTGATGGATGTTTGAAGGGCATGTGTTTGTGGGATGAGAGGAGCTGATTGTCTAGAGCAGTGGTTCTCAAAATGTAATCTATTAACTAGCAGTATCAACATCACCTAGACCTTTAGAAAAAAAATTCTATGTCCTACCCAGAGCTACTGAATCAGAGCTCAGTTGGAAAGGCCCAGCAGTCTCTGTTTTAACAAACCCTCCAGATAATCCTGAGGCATGCTGAAGTTTGTCTGCATACATTTATTTGTAAAGATGGGAATAATGTTAAGTGAGCGAGACTTTGAAGTCAAGATTTTTGGAGGCTGTATATGAGGCCCATAGAAGTGAATGGTTGATATAGAATAAGCGAAAATTGCCAGAAAATGAGTTCAAGAAACAGAGACAGATTGTTGGACAGAATATACATGTGACTCATCAACTCATCAAAATTGTTGTGAAAGTTCTAACTGAAAGAAATTCGGCAAGCTGGTAGAAAATATTTTCAATGAGTTTGGAGTAATTGGGATGAAAGGATGCTTCAATGGAACTAGTGTTCTTAGAAAATAAGAAAAGAGTAACATTCTTAAGTAACAAAGATGAGCAATGGACACATGTAGTTCACCTCTAGGCATCGTGATACATTGGATGGAACAAAAACTAAAAAACAAAAAACACAGCCATGAATGGGCAGGTCAGCAGGAGAGATATGACTCAGCATTGAAGACATTCCATCTCTTCATGAAGTATATACATTTATTTTTCATCTAGAGAAGTTATTTATTTTAGAAAATAGAATACTTGCCACCTGAAGGGAAGCATCAGATTATGCCTTGTCCCGGGGTCAAAACAGGAATTTTTCTTTACATAAAGGTGCTATTCGTAGAAGAAACCCCAAAAGCATGAATTAAAATATTTTCATATTTAAACATTGCCATATCAGCCTGTTACTTGATATAGGTCACATAATCAGAGATTCCTTTCTTTGACTAATTTCTCAAAAAAAATTCCTCCAAGAATAGTTTGTGATGCATATTCAGCCCTTGGTTATTTTTGTTGCATAAATGAATGAAGACATTTATGACTCTGGTGTGGCTTCTGGAGTGATATGTTCCCCATTAGACAGCATTGCGTATTTATTTTCACATCAGAAATCATTGGTGTAAATCAATTATGTATAATTTATAGCCACTGCAATATTTTAAAACGTTTTCTGGGGAAATGCTATGACACTTTCATTAAATCTTCAAAGAGATGTGTGAGGGGAAAAATATAAAAGAACCATTGTTTAGGGAAAATAAATTTAAAAACAAAGCCCTTAAAATCATGTTTGTATATATACATATACAAATTTTAAAGGTAAACATAAAAACCAAATGATATTTCATCATCTGAGGTGACCACTTTTAATAATATTCTGTGTGTTTATATATATGATGATATATCAATTATATAATTTTACATATTTTATTATCATATTTTTTATTAGCATGCCTTGAATTTTTACTCAACTATACAACATGGACATAATTCCATGAAGATAAATATGAACTAACTTTATTTAATGGCTACATGATATTACAATATTTGTTTCTATTATGATACAGTTAACTAATATTAAGTTCTAGGCCCTTAACTTGTTTCCAAAACCATACAATAAAGAATGCTAAAATCTAAACTATTGAATGATTTTCTATTTATGATAAATTATGTGACAACCAAGAAGCTTCCTAAATAATGTACAAAATTTCATTGTGTTTTTTACATTATCACCATTCCTGAATTTATTATTTTAATAACTTTTATTAAATAAACTTTGAGAATAACTATGAGAAATATTTAAAGTTAAAACAGAGCTGAAATGATAGGATGGAAATGTTCAGAATTGTGTGGGGTTTAATGGAAATGTAATAATAACTACTCATTTCAAATAATCCCTGAAATATAAGAACCATAGAACACAATTCACCAAACACAAAGTTCTTTTCAACTGTCATTGGCAGAGGAGGGTAGATCATGATCAGTCATTGAGATGAAAGCTATTTTATGCAAGTAATGTAAAAATGTAAATACACTCTACATCTGTATTAATACCACTGACTTGATAAATGTTTTGGGAACATTTATTTTCCTTAATGCTGAATAAGAGTTGATAACTTAGCTAAGAATCATGGTGAGGGTAACATAAGAAAACAAAGCCAGCTACAGCACCCTGCAAAGTATTAAAATGAATGTCTAGCAAGAAATGAATATCTGACTTCCCAAATGTCTTTCCTAAAAGCAAGAAAGACTTGCCCCAAAATGTCTAACAAACGTTCTCTATCTAGGGCAAGATTTGTGGTATATTCTTTTTTTTTTTTTTGCTGTACGTGGGCCCCTCACTGTCGTGGCCTCTTCTGTTGTGGAGCACAGGCTCCGGACACACAGGCCCAGAGGCTGTGGCTCACGGGCCCAGCTGCTCCGCAGCACGTGGGATCTGGGGCACGAACCCGCGTCCCCTGCATCGGCAGGTGGACTCTCAACCACTGCGCCACCAGGGAAGCCCCAGATTTGTGGTATATTCTTATTCATGACCAAATTCATGGCAAAATGGTTTTGTCATTAGAACAGTAATAACTCTTCCTGAGATATGAAGTTTTTCTTATTGTCCTTAAATCTTTGAAAAGTCCTCTAAACACATACCAATAAATAGTTGGATCATTGCTTTATTTCCATGAATCAGAATTTAACATCTGAGAAAAATATCCCAGATGCTATTTAAAAACGCTGTTTGAGAAAAGCAGCACCCTAATTCCAGAGTACAGATCTGAAATGAAAACTGCATACACTTAAATGGCACAGTTGAAGAAAGTGTGAAGAGTCGTTTTATTGTCTCCATACATTTAAAATCTTCCTATAGCTGAGAAATATGCTCTTACTAAACTCCTTTCTCTGCATCATCTGAAGAAATTAAACTAAAAATGTATAAAATTATAAGGAAAATTGTAATGAGTTAAAAATTAAATAGTATCACTTGAGTGCAACTGATGTTTCAAAATGTTGCTAAATACACATGGGCAATGAAATCTGTGATCACCTGAGTTAATTTTGCATGCTAAGTATCAGTGAAATAAATACTATTTGATCCATTCCTGAGAAATTATCAGGAATGATCTTCTAAGATTTGTGCTGCTCAAAACACACACACACACATAGACACACATACACAGTCAACTACAATTGAATTTCTGTTTTATTTCTTTTGTGAACTAAGATAAGAATGATGTATTTGGTCATAACAACTTTACCTCAGAGGAAATCTTTTAAAGTGAAATGAATGGCAATCATGATTTATATGATTTCTGATCACATGTGTGCATGTGAAACATATTACATTAGGGAAGGTCATGATTTTAAACTGGAATTCCACAGCATTGTACTATATGGTATCTTGAGAATCCTTTAACTCTTCTCAAGAATATTAACTTACTGTTTAGTGATATCTCGAAAAAAGCCTAGACATCTTCATCTTCAATTTATTGTGAGAAACATTAATTTAAATTAACAAATGGATTCAGGGGAATGATGCAGTGCTTAGAGATGTTTTAACTTGAACATAAACAGCAACAAAAAGAAACAAAATACATTTTAAAATATGTCTTAAAATTAGACTGTGGATAAGTAAAATAATTGGTAAAAACGACTGTTTTATTTTCAAGTATTTTGATAGGACTATTGGATTTTGATCTACTAAATTTCTTCTCCACTCTAGTTGAGGTAATTGTTTTGTTTTTGTCTTCAATTTGCCTGAATTCATGGATTCAGAAGGAGAGCAAATGGAAACCATCTTGCATCTCAGCATTTCATATTCTTACCCAACTCGTGATGAGTGTAGTAGGACATGGTGGAAAAGAAAAGAGGAGTGGCCACACTCCACCCCAACCATATTTCCTTCCAATTACTTGCCACCATGCTGGAGTGTTTTAACAGATAAAGAGTGCTGACCCAACTCTAATTTCTGGGATTTCCTGCTATAATGCCAACCAATTAACATGTTAGGTGTAACAGGATCAGCTAGTTTGCTATTTTGGAACTCCACAAAGATTGTGTGTTTCTAGCTGTTGGAAAAGTTTAATGAAAGAATAAAGATATGGTTTTAGTGATCTGTGGAGAGTCCCACAACTTGCCAACCCCTCATCTGGGAGTAACACATTTATATATAGTACAATTACTTGTCATAATGAAAATCAAATGTCACTTGGAAATCCTCAAATTGCAACATGTAGAGGCAGTGAAATACATGATCTAACCACAGAACAGAGTTTTAGTCAGAAAACTTGGAATCCAGGAGCAATAGAATCATATTTAAATGTTAGGAATTTTACACTGGAGTTCAAATGTTGTATACTTAGGGAAACAGAGAACTATTTAACATTCTTTCCTTGTTTTGTATAATTCCTTTACACCCTGTAGCAACTTTTCCGAGCTCTCATCAAAAATCTTTGAAATTTTATTCTGTACTCCTCTTCTGTACAAACTTGTACTAGTGGCTGCTTTTGAGTCCATTTTTTTATCACAAAAGCCTCAAAAAAAATACAGTCTGTTTTGATACAGGTAGATATGTCTTTGCAAAATACAGAAGAAAAACATGAGTGGCCCACATCATATATTATTTGTGAGGAGGGATGAGAGTGACTAAATGAAAATTCTTAAATTAATAACTTTGTCACGAATACATAAAGGAAGGCTTACACATTTAAAATGTTTTACCCTAGTACATATTATAGATATTTGAATTTCAAGATTCAACATTGATAGTCAAGTGACAATATAATGTCTCTAAGAGGTAAGTAACAGTGCAACCACCTTTCTTTCAACTACCACCTCTCACATAAGCCAGAAAAATGCAGTTTCTATGAATCTTAAGAAGGAAAATAAAAAGATCAGAAAATGAGTGAAATATCCTCCTTGGCATTCTGGACAAAATTTTCTGGAATGCCCACTTATTGGATATTAAGATAGAGATACCGTTAATTTTTATCCCTAGATCTCAATAAGGTTAATTAAAGTTCATAAGAATATACATAAAATGTTACATGATTAACATATTAAGTCATAAGTCCATTGTCCCAAAGGAGAAGACTTAAAATATAGTTTTTACATGTATATTAGAGTCTGACCAATGAACCAAATCAAATCAGCTAATGAACTGAGTAAACTTAAGAGGGATTAATTAGGTTGGTAATTATACATTAAATTAAAAAGTGATATAAATTATTTTGTTAGCAGAAAATGGCAGTTGACAACTTGTTATAAATTCTCATAGCATTTATTATAATAACATTAATCATGTGCAGCCGTTCTGCTTTTTGGGTAATTATATGAGTAATTCCATAGAATTTCATTCAAAAACTGTATCTTCTGTTCACAGAGGGGAGATGAATATGTAATATAAGAAATACAAGATTAGCTTTTCATGTGCTCATAAATTAGTTTCAAAAGGAGGAAACAGGGCTTCCCTGGTGGCGCAGTGGTTGAGAGTCCACCTGCCGGTGCAGGGGACATGGGTTCGTGCCCCGGTCCGGGAGGATCCCACATGCCGCGGAGCAGCTGGGCCCGTGAGCCATGGCCACTGAGCCTGTGCGTCCGGAGCCTGTGCTCTGCAACGGGAGAGGCCACAGCAGTGAGAGGCCCGCATATGGCAAAAAAAAAAAAAAAAAGGAGGAAACATCTTTCTAGGTGATGTCAGATAAATCTCTAAAATATTATAATACTAATTTGAGTAGTATAGTACCAAATTTACCTTACTATTTAACACTGCATGTAAATTTTATTAATATAGAAGACCCCACTGTGAATTCAAATGTTGTCCAACTCTGAGAAAAAATAACATTCACTTTAACCAAAAAAGTTACACAGTTGCACTGTAAGCTTAATTATATATTTGGATTAGGTAGTGTTTTGTTTGTTTTCCTATTCAATATTCCTTCTTTAGCACATAAGCAGCTACTTACTTCCCAAATACTGGGTTATTAGAAGGAACACATTTAGTCTTTCTTTCTCTTATGCTCAGTCTTTGTTTCCCCCTTAAATTATGCTCTTTAAATGTAAGGGCAGGTGTGAAGTTTGGACAGAGTCTGATACACTTTGAGGAAATTTGCTTCTTCAGATGGGCAAATAAATGCACCTCAAGTTCAGGAAATGTGCTGCATTTTCTATCAAACTTGCTGCCACAGAGATGAGAATTAAGAATGATTGGAGCATCTTCTCTATTCTTCCATTCCTGCTGGTAACCAAACCTAAGTGAAGTAGAAGGGCCTGTATTATAGAAACAGTTTGGGACTCCTTCTCTCTTCCTATTTCTTCCTCTCATTAACTTATCTAGAGATAAGCCTAGAGGCTTGAGGTCCTTGAGTCTCTCTTGAGCTTCAAATTTCTTCTGTTAAGTGGAAAGGGCTGGACCAGCAAGGTGGGATAGCCCTTCCTGTTGTTCAGTCCTTGTCAATAAAATGGAAGGATAAAATTCATCTCTTTATAGCCTCTGTTTAAGCTATCTTATTTACCATAGTTTAATACTGAGTAAGTATTATAAAATTGATTACAGAGATTTCTAACCTTGGATATCATCTGGAGAATTTTCAATTACTTGTTTGCTTCTTGAAATTCAGATAAAACTTATTTGTGAAGTCCTCTGGTCCAGGTGCATTTTAGCAAGCTAAATCATTTTTTTTTCTTTGTAAAATGATATACAGTCCAGAGGATTCATTGAAGTAATTTATATTTTACAAAGAATATTCCCATTATCTTCAAGTTTCCAACATGTCACCATGGGATTGGATAATAATAATTAGTGGTAATACTCATGCATTTGTGGTAGATCTCTTTCAACATTCCTAAATTTGCACATTTTTATACACTCACATCAGAATCAACAGTGATTTATCTAATAAGTGATTGGTATTTTCAAAGAACAGGTTATTATTTGTTCAGTCTACCATTTTTTGTGTTGGTCATTAATTTCACTATTTACTTTTAGTAGTTCCCTCATCTTAGTTTCCTTTACATTATTCTGCTATTTCTAGTTTCCTAATATAACTATTCCTTTTAGTTCTCATAATTAACCATTTCTTATGCAATAACATAAGATTGGTATATTGGAATTATTAAGTTTATTTTTCTGTAATCTTCTGGTAAGATTGGAAATTGCATGAAATAAGCTATATGGCTTCTTTAGAAAAAAATATTAAAGAAAAACAAAGACACTGGGAAGCATCCAATAGCAGGCAGAAGTCAGCATGAGTTTGCTTTCACAACAGTGCAACTGGAAGGGAAAGAATTAGGATTTTGAGGCTTTCCAGCCAAATTTTTTTTCTCACTGTGGAAAACAACAGTGGAAACCATAACTTTAGTCATTCAAGGTGCCAGAGATAGGTGGGGGATTTAAAGATGGAAATTCTGGTAGCAGGGATATCACAGAACACCACAAATTTTGAACATATATTCTTCACCAAATCTCTTGCTGTTATATAAATTATGCGTATATTTGGGAGACCCTATGGCTGAACAGAATACGTAGAGAGAGAGTGGGAGCTTGAAAGATAGAGCAGTATGGGGTCAGGTCTGTGAGATTTTTGCTTCTCTACTTGAGTGCATTCCCAAAGTCTGCAGCCCAGAAAGAAGAAGTCCTCTGGTTTCACAACGTCAGGTGACAGTCTGAAGCTGGTAGAGAGGTGTAAATAACACAGGAAGCAGGGAGACACCCCCAGAGTGTTGGGCTAAAGCAGCAATGGTGGGAAGCCGTTAGAACAACACATACATCTGTTTCTGTAAAATGCAGGGAAGAAAAATTTTGCTGCTTAAGTCCAGGAAAATTAACTGCCTTCTAGAGCAGCATTTGCTAAAGTATATATTCAACAATGTCCAATTTTCAACCCAAAGTTATTAGACATGAAAAGAAATAGGAAAATGAGACATATATTGAAGAAAAGATGAAGTTAATGACAACAGATTCTGAGTAGGTCCAGACATTGGATTTAGCAAAGACTTCCAAACAGCTATTATGCATATATCTAAAGAATTAAAGGAAAATATGGATTCAGATAAGGAATATTAAAATACTTAAAAATTTTAAAGTTAAAAGTAGAACACATAAATTTAAAAAATGCTATTTAGGCTTATAGCAGATTGGAGATTAAAAAAGTAATATGTAACCTTGAAGACAGATTGAAAGGAACTACCCTCTCTGAAGAACAAAAAGACAAAAATTGGAGAAATATGGACAGATATCTATTTCCATCAACAATGTGACAGAAGAAACTAGATTTACCTTTCTCACTTAAACAGCTAGAAATCCAAATAAAATGCATAAAATGATGGTTTTCAGACCTGCACAGACAAAGCATAGGACGGTGATTGCTGAGAGGACTGCCCTAGACTGCTACCTAAAAATAGCTTCCTGACCTCAGCACAAAGCAAAAACCAAGAGAGCCTTGTGGTCTTGCTGATTTAAATAAAAAGAGTTCAAAGTCCAGAAAGGTCAAATTGGCTTAATTTTCATCCCAGAGTAGAGAGGATCAAGCCATAGATGGAAAAAAATCAGAGATCTCTACAGGAGTTCCCTAGACTCTTTGGCTGAGAACTAATCTATACATTTATGGGAAGAAACTACCAATTCTGGAGAAAGAGCCACAAGATAGAATTGTGATGAGTTGAATAATTCCTAGAGATCACACAGGGCTAGGGATATTCTTGCACTCAGCAAGAAGAGTGAAATAAACCTCCTAGTAAACTGGGTATTGAGTAAATTCTTCAAAAAGTTAACAGCTAAGTCCTAACCTAAAATATGTTTCAGACTTACCCTGAAAAGAGATTTTTAGGGGCTTCAGTCGGAGCGCAGGGAGAGGACTGGTGGTGTGAACACAGCCTGAAGGTGTTAGTGCCCCACGGCTAGCCGGGAGGGAGTCGGAGAAGAATTCTGGACCTGCAGAAGAGGCAAGAGACTTTCTCTTCCCTCTTTGTTTCCTGGTGCGCAAAGAGAGGGGATTAACAGCACAGCTAAAATGAGCTCCAGAGATGGGCGCAATCCGAGGCTAACAGCGCGGACCCCAGAGACGGGCATGAGACGCTAAGGCTGCTGCTGCCGCCACCAAGAAGCCTGTGTGTGAGCACAGGTCATTATCCACACACCCCTTCCTGGGAGCCTGTGCAGCCCGCCACTGCCAGGGTCCCTGGATCCAGGGACAACTTCCCCGGGAGAACGCACGGCGCGCCTCAGGCTGGTGCAATGTCAGTCTGGCCTCTGCCGCAGCAGGCTGGCGCCACATCGTGCCCCTACTTCCCCCCGGCCAGAGTGAGCCAGAGTCCCCTCATCAGCTGCTCCTTTAACCCCATCCTGTCTGAGCGAAGAACAGACGCCTTCCGGTGACCTACACGCAGAGGCGGAGCCAAATCCAAAGCTGAGCCCCGGGAGCTGTGAGAACAAAGAAGAGAAAGGGAAATCTCTCCAAGCAGCCTCAGGAACAGTGGATTAAATCTCCATAATCAACTTGATGTACCCTGCATCTGTGGAATACCTGAATAGACAAACAATCAACCCAAATTGAGGAGGTGGACTTTAAAAGCAAGATTTATTATTTTTTTCACTTTTCCTCTTTCTGTGAGTGTGTATGTGTATGCTTTTGTGTGAGATTCTGTCTATATACATTTGCTTTCACCATTTGTCCTAGGGTTCTACCCATCCGGTTTTTCTTTTGTTTTTTAGTTTAAAAAAATATGTCTTAATAATTATTTTTATTTTAATAACTTTATTTTATTTTATAGTACTTTATTATATTTTCTTTTATCCTCTTTCATTCTTTCTTTCTGCTTTTTCTCCCTTTTATTCTGAGCCGTGCAGATGAAAGGCTCTTGGTGCTGCAGCCAGGAGTCAGTGCTGTGCCTCTGAGGTGGGAGACCCAACTTCAGGACACCAGTCCACAAGAGACCTCCCAGCTCCACATAAAATCAAATGGCGAAAATCTGCCAGAGATCTCCATCTCGATACCAACAACCAGCTTCACTCAACGACCAGCAAGCTACAGTGCTGAACACCCTAGGCCAAACAACTAGCGTGACAGGAACACAACGCCACCCATTAGCATAGAGGCTGCCTAAAATCATAATAAGGCCAAAGACACCCCAAAACACACCACCAGACGTGGACCTGCCCACCAGAAAGGCAAGATCCAGCCTCATCCACCAGAACACAGGCATGAGTCCCCTACACCAGGAAGCCTACACAACCCACTGAACCAACTTTAGCCACTGAGGACAGACACCAAAAACAATGGGAACTACAAACCTGCAGCCTGCAAATAGGAAACCCCAAACACAGTAAGATAAGCAAAATGAAAGACAGAAAAACACACAGCAGATGAAGGAGCAAGATAAAAACCCAACAGACCTAACAAATGAAGAGGAAATAGGCAATCTACCTGAAAAAGAATTCAGAATAATGATAGAAAAGATGATCCAAAATCTTGGAAATAGAATAGAGAAAATGCAAGAAACATTAAACAAAGACCTAGAAGAACTAAAGAGGAAACAAGCAATGATGAACAACACAACAAATGAAATTAAAAACACTCTAGATGGGATCAATAGCAGAATAACTGAGGCAGAAGAACGGACAAGTGACCTGGAAGATAAAATAGTGAAAATAACTACTGCAGAGCAGAATAAAGAAAAAAGAATGAAAAGAACTGAGGACAGTCTCAGAGACTTCTGGGACAACATTAAATGCACCAACATTCGAATTATAGGGGTTCCAGAAGAAGAAGAGGGAAAAAAAAAGGAAATGAAAAAATATTTGAAGAGATTGTAGTTGAAAATTCCCTTAATATGGGAAAGGAAATAGTTAATCAAGTCCAGGAAGCACAGAGAGTCCCATACAGGATAAATCCAAGGAGAAACACACCAAGACACATATTAATCAAAATGTCAAAAATTAAATACAAGGAAAACATATTAAAAGCAGCAAGAGAAAAACAACAAATAACACACAAGGGAATCCACCTAAGTTTAACAGCTTATCTTTCAGCAGAAACTCTGCAGGCCAGAAGGGACTGGCAGGACATATTTAAGTGATGAAGGAGAAAAACCTACAACCAAGATTACTCTACCCAGCAAGGATCTCATTCAGATTTGATGGAGAAATTAAAATCTTTACAGACAGGCAAAAACTGAGAGAGTTCAGCACCACCAAACGAGATTTACAAAAAATGCTAAAGGGTCTTCTCTAGGCAAGAAACACAAGAGAAGGAAAAGACCTACAATAACCAACCCAAAACAATTAAGAAAATGGGAATAGGAACATTCATATCGATAATTACCTAATGCAAAAGGACTAAATGCTGCCACCAAAAGACACAGACTGGCTGAATGGATACAAAAACAAGGCCCATATATATGCTGTCTACAAGAGACCCACTTCAGACCTAGAGACACATACAGACTGAAAGTGAGGGGATGGAAAAAGATATTCCATGCAAATGGAAACCAAAAGAAAGCTGGTGTGGCAATTCGCATATCAGACAAAATAGACTTTAAAATAAAGATTATTAGAAGAGAGAATGAAGGACACTACATAATGATCAAAGATTCATCCAAGAAGAAGATATAAAAATTGTAAATATTTATACACCCAACATAGGAGCACCTCAATACATAAGGCAAATACTAACAGCCATAAAAGGAGAAATCAACAGTAACACATTCATAGTAGGGATACATGGGGGCTAAACAATACACTACTTAATAACGAAGTGATCACTGAAGAAATCAAACAGGAAATCAAAAAATACCTAGAAAAAAATGACAATGGAGACATGATGATCAAAACACTATGGGATGCAGCAAAAGCAGTTCTAAGAGGGAAATTTATAGCAATGAAATTCTACCTTAAGAAACAGGAAACATCCTGAATAAACAACCTCATAGGCTCAAATCAATAGAATTAGAAATGAAAAAGAAGCAACAACTGACACTGTAGAAATACAAAAGATCCTGAGAGATTACTACAGGTAACTCAATGCCAATAAAATGCACAATCTGGAAGAAATGGACATATTCTTAGAAATGCACAACCTGCCTAGACTGAATCAGAAATAAATAGAAAATATGAACACAACAATCACAAGCATTGAAATTGAAATTGTGATTAAAACTTTTCCAACAAACAAAAGCCCAGGACCAGATGGCTTCACAGGCAAATTCTACCAATCAATGGTGAAAAACTGAAAGCATTTCCACTAAGATAAGGAACAAGGCAAGGTTGCCCACTCTCACCACTCTTATTCAACATAGTTTTGGAAGATTTAGCCACAGCAATCAGTGAAGAAAAGGAAATAAAAGGAAGCCAAATCAGAAAAGCAGAAGTAAAGCTGTCCCTGTTTGCAGATGACATGATACTATACATAGAGAATCCTAAAGATGCTACCAGAAAACTACTAGAGCTGATCAATGAATTTGGTAAAGTAGCAGGATACAAAATTAATGCACAGAAATATCTGGCATTCCTATACACTAATGAAGAAAAATCTAAAAGTGAAATCAAGAAAACATTCCCATTTACCACTGCAATAAAAAGAATAAAATATCTAGGAATAAACCTACCTAAGGAGACAGAAGACCTGTATGCAGAAAATTATAAGACACTGATGAAAGAAATTAAAGATGATACAAAGAGATGGAGAGATATACCATGTTCTTGGATTGGAAGAATAAACATTGTGAAAATGACTCTACCACCCAAAGCAATCTATAGATTCAGTGCAATCCCTTTCAAACTACTACTGGCATTTTTTACAGAACTAGAACAAAAAAATTTACAATTTGTATGGAAACACAAAAGACCCCAAATAGCCAAAGCAATCTTGAGAACAAAAAATGGAGCTGGAAGAATCAGGCTCCCTGACTTCAGAGTATGCTACAAAGCTACAGTAACCAAGACAGTATGGTACTGGCACAAAAACAGAAATATAGATCAATGGAACAGGATAGAAAGCCCAGAGATAAACCCACGAACTTATGGTCACCTTATATTTGATAAAGGAGGCACGAATGCACAGTGGAGAAAGGAGAGCCTCTTCAGTAAGTGGTGCTGGGAAAACTGGACATGTATATGTAAAAGTATGAGATTAGAACACTCCCTAACACAATACACAAACATCAGCTCAAAATGGATTATAGACCTAAGTGTAATGCCAGAAACTATCAAACTCTTAGAGGAAAACAAAGGCAGAACACTCTATGATATAAATCACAGTAAGATCCTTTTTATCCCACCTTCTAGAGAAATGGAAATAAAACCAAAAATAAACAAATGGGACCTAATGAAACTTCAAAGCTTTTGCACAGCAAAGGAAACCATAAACAAGACTCAAAGACAACCCTCAGAATGGGAGAAAATATTTGCAAATGAAGCAACTGACAAAGGATTAATCTCCAAAATTTACAAGCAGCTCATGCAGCTCAATAACAAAAAAAAACAAACAACCCAATCCAAAAGTGGGCAGAAGATCTAAATAGACATTTCTCCACAGAAGTTATACAGAGTGCCAACAAACACATGAAAGAATGCTCAACATCATTAATCATTAGAGAAATGTAAATCAAAACTACAATGATATATCATCTCACACCGGTTAGAATGGCCATCATCAAAAAAATCTAGAAACAATAAATGCTGGAGGGGGTGTGCAGAAAAGGGAAGACTCTTGCACTGCTGATGGGAATGTAAATTGGTACAGCCACTATTGAGAACAGTATGGAGGTTCCTTAAAAAACTACAAATAGAACTACCATATAACCCAGCAATCCCACTACTGGGCATATTCCCTGAAAAAACCATAATTCAAAAAGAGTCATGTACCAAAATGTTCATTGCAGCTCTATTTACCATAGCCAGGAGATGGAAACAACCTAAGTGTCCATCATCAGATAAATGGATAAAGAAGATATGGCACATATATACAATGGAATATTACTCAGCCATAAAAAGGAACGACATTGAGTTATTTGTATTGAGGTGGATGGACCTAGAGTCTGTCATACAGAGTGAAGTATGTCAGAAAGAGAAACACAAATATCATATGCTAACACATCCATATGGAATTTAAGAAAAAAAATGTCATGAAGAACCTAGGGGTAATGCAGGAATAGACAGAGACCTACTAGAGAATGGACTTGAGGATATGGGGAGGAGGAAGTGTAAGCTGTGACAAAGTGAGAGAATGGCATGGACATATATACACTACCGAACGTAAAATAGATAGCTAGTGGGAAGAAGCAACATAACACAGGGAGATCAGCTGGGTGCTTTGTGACCACCTACAGGGGTGGGATAGGGAGGGTGGGAGGGAGGGAGACAGAAGAGGGAAGAGATATGGGAACATATGTATAACTGATTCACTTTGTTATAAAGCAGAAACTAACACCATTGTAAAGCAATTACACTCCAATAAAGATTTAAAAAAAGAGATTTTTTAATGCTGAGAAAAGATAATAGCTATTTCAAGTAACTTACACCCAAGAATCGTCTCAAGTGAATGATCTAAATGACAATTTTAAGGAACAAAAGCAAATTAAGACCAAACAAAGCATAAAAAAGGAAATAAGTGTAAGTGCAGACAACAATGAAATATAAAACAGGAAAAGTAATAGAAGAAAAGCAAGAATATCAAAAGACAATTGTTTAAAAAATTCAATAACATTGGTAAATGTCTTGCTAGACTAATCAGAAAAAAGAAGATAGAATCAAGGCACCAAGAATGTAAGAGGGAATAGCCCTTCTTAGTCACAGTTTGTACATTTACATACAGTATTCTGCTTTTTCTGACATCAATGTTGTGACCACTGATATCTTTTTTTTTTTTCTATTTATCTGGTCAATGTTTTTCTTCATTCTTTTCTTTTATATTTAAATCACTGGCTCACTTTATTTTAGGGGTGTCTCTTATTAACAGTATATAGTTGGTTTTATTTTGTGAACCAAGTTGATTTTTTCTCCTTTAATATGTGAATTAAGACCACTTATATTGATTGGTATGACCAACAGGTTTTTTTTTTCTTCTCAACTCCATAAAAATATCTATAATTGAATTATTCACTTCATTTGTATTTAATAAAATCACTGATATATTTCAGCCCAAAATGCCATTATAATATTTGTCTATATGTCTATCAGTCATTTGTTCTTTTTTCTTACATTTTTTCTATTAGTTATTTTTATCAATATATTTCCCCCTCTCTTGGGTAGAGATTTTAAAACAAAAAGCATCCTTAACTCCTTAAAAGTAATGCAAACTAACACTTTTACCACATCCTGGACAGTAGAGTGCATTAGCTCCATGTACCACCCTTATACTTTTACACATAATGGGATGTTAATCATTTTAATTACATCAAAATTAATTTTCTCACATGTTCCCTTTTTGTTGGGTTCCATTGCATTTGTCACCTTTATGCTTTGTTCTATTTTTTTTTCTGTTTTGCCAATGCTTTTCAGGCAAAGACCAGAAGGAATACACCTATGGTTTTAAAAGTTGGGTTTATTGTTTTTGCAGCAACAGGGAAAGTACATCATGATGAACCATGGAGCATCTTGGTAACAGGATATTTTTTAGAAAGGCTTATCAAAGAATTAGATGATTTGGGGAGGGCTTAAAGAAGTAGAGCTTTGCTCTAGATAGGATGTTAATAAGAAGCAGGGATAATTCTGTGACTGTATTTTAATAAATTTTATCTATAGGGAGGGGAGACTAGATTGCAGCTAAAACTATAATTGGTAAAAACAAAATATCAGTTATTCATATTAACTGGGATAGAAGTATGGTGGACTATATTCTGTTTGTGTTCAGATATGTGGTCTTATTTTTGTCATTATTTGATGTTGATATTATGTGAAGTTTTTCATTTTTAAGAGAAGAAGACCAAAACCTAGCCATGGATGCCAGAGTGTCTGGTAGTAACACCAAGACCTAGCTAATAACACACAGACAGATCCTGAAGGTCAGGGGCTGCTTTTGTCCCTAGTGTTTCCTTTAAAAAATCCTTAGTGTTTCTTTTACTGTTAGCCTGTGATAACAAGTTACATCTCAGTTTTTGTTTCCATGAAAATGTCCTTTTATTTCCATTTTGAAAGAATAAAATGAAGACTATTTTCTTGGTATCGAATCATTTAATGCATTTCAGGATTTTGGAAGATACTGTCACCTTGTTCCTAATTTCCATTGCTTATAGTCACCATTCAGTTGTCAGAATTATCTTTGTTCTTTGAAGATTATATGGTTCTCTTTGGAAGATCTTACAAATTTTTAAATTATTCTTAGGTTTTCAGCAGTTTTATTAAGATGTTCTTTGGCTGTTTTCTGTGTCTGCTGCATGGTATCTACAGTGTTCCATATATGAACTGGCTATCTTTCAACATATTTGGAAAATCTTTAGGGATTCCTTTTCAAATGTTGAGTCTGTCCTATTTTCCTTCCTTTGCTTCTTAGAAAATAAAAGCAAGAGCAAAAACAATGACACGGGATATTTTACAGTATTGTATTTCTAAATTAAATCATGCTAACTAGACTTGTTTCATTTCCTAACTTTAATTAGATGCAAGTATTGCATTATTTTAATACATTTATTAGTATGTAATTCACAAACTGTACACCCACTTAAAATGTAAAATTCAATGTTTTAAGCAGAATTTTGTAACCATCACTGTAATCTAATTTTAGAAAACATTCATCACCCCAAAGGAAACCCCACACCCTTTAACACTTAATACCCATTCCCGTTCAAACAGCACAGCCCTAAGCAAACACTTACCTACCTTTTTAAGACTATATTTATTTTAGAGCAGTTTTAGGTTTACAGCTAGGGTGAATGGAAGATACAGAGATTTTCTATATGCCCCCTGTCCCCACACATGCACAGCCACCCTTGCTATCAACCTCCCCTCCAGAGTAGTACATTTGTTAAAACCAGTGACCCTACATCAACCCATCATAATCACCTGAAGTTCAGAGTTTACACTAGGGTTCATTCCTAGTGTTGTGCATTCTAAGGGTTTAGACACATCTACAAGGACATTTATGTACTACTATGGCATCCTATAGGATAGCTTCACTACCCTAAAAGTCCTCTGTACTATGCCTATCCCTCCCTCTCTCTCACAGCCCCTGGCAACCACAGATACTTTTATTAATCCATAGTTTTCCCTTTTTTAGAATGTCATATAGTTAGAATTCTAATATATATAGTCTGTTTCAGGTTGGCTTAGTTCACTTAGTAATAAGTACTTAAGGTTACCTTATTTATTTTCATGGCTTGATAGCCCCCCCTTTTTTTTTTAGCACTGAATAATATTTCGCTATCTGGATGTACTACAGTTAATTTATTCATCTACTGAAGGACATCTTGGTTGCTTCTAAGTTTTAGCAATTATAAATAAAGCCACTATAAACATTTATATACAGGTTTTTATGAGAACATAAGTTTTCAGTTCCTTTGGGTAAATACCAAGGAGTGTGATTAATGGATCATACAGGAACAGTACCTTTAATTCTGTAAGAAACCTTCAATCTGTTTCCCAAAGTGGTCCACCATTTTGCATCCCCACCAACAATGAGTGAATTTCTGTTGCTTCACATCCTCACCAGCATTTGGAATTGTTAGTGCTCCAGATTTTGGCCAATCTAATAGGTGTTTAGTGGTATCTTATTTGTTACTTTAATTTGCATTTCCCTGATGACATATGATGTAGAACATCTTTTCATATGCTTATTTGCCAACTTTTTGGGTGGTGTCTATTAAGGTCTTTGGTTCATTTTTTATCAGGTAGTTTGTTTTCTCATTGTTCAGTTTTAAGGATTCTTTGTATATTTAGGATAATAGTCCTTTATCACATATGTCTTTTGCAAAAATGTTCTCCTAGCTTGTGACTCTGTTTCATTCTCTTCATATTGTCTTATAGCAGAGCAGAATTTTTTAGTTTTAATGAAGTCCAGGTTATCAGTTATTATTTTCATGGTCCTGCCTTTGACATTGTATATAAAAAGTCATCACCATACCAAAGGTTATGTAGTTTTTCTTCTATATATTCTTCTATGTGTCCTATCGTTTTCCAGTTTACATTTAGGTCTGTGATCCTAATTTTTATGAAGGGTGGAAGGTCTGTATCTAGAATCATTTTTTTCCATGTGGATATCCAGTTTGTTGAAGCATCACCATTTGTTAAAAAACTATCTTTACTCCATTGTTTTGTCTTTGCTCCTTTGTCAAACATCAGTTGACTATATTTAAGTAGATGTGTCTCTCCATACTTGCTGACAGTAATTTCCCCTATGTCCTCTCCAAGAAGAGTTATTGATCTTTCAGTCTCTTCAGGTTTTTATTTGTTGAATGCAGTGATGACTCCCAACTTTCTTGTGTTTGGAACCCAAATTTCACTAACCTACTTTTGGTCATACAAATCTGCCTATTATATTAACGTTTCACATAAATAGAATCATTCGTTTTTGAAGACTATCTTCTTTCACTTAGCATAACGTTTGCAAAGTTTTTTATGTTGTAACATATCTCAGTACTTAATTGCTTTTAAATGACAAACAATATCTCATTAGAATCATCCCTCGGTGCCCATGGGGGATTGGTTGCAGGACCCACACAGATACCAGAATCTGCCAATGCTCAAGTCCCTGATATAAAATTGTGTAGTATTTGCACATAACCTATGCACATCTTCCCATATACTTTAATCTCTACATTACTTATAATACCTAATACAATGTAAGCACTCTGCAAATAATTGTAAATACAATGTAAATACTATGTAAATAATTGCCGACATACAGCAAATTCAAATTTTGCTGTTTGGAACTTTCTGGAATTTGTTTTATATTTTTTGATATTTTTGATCCACAGTTGGTTGAATCCATGCAGAACCCATGGATATGGAGGGTCGAATGTATATACTATATTTTATTTACCCATTCATCAGTTAATCTACATTTGGATTGTTTTCACATTTTGGGTGTTATAAATAACACAGCAACAAACATTTTTGAACAAATTTTTTCATGAGTGTATGCTTTTTATCTCTTTGATATAAAATCAGAATTGGAATTGCTGGATCATATGGAAATTCTATGTTTAACTTTAAGAGGACTGCCAGACTGCTTTCTAAAGTGGCTGTACCATTTTACAATCCCATCAGCAATGAATGAGAGTTCCAAATTCTCCATATCCTTTTTAACACCTGTTACTATCTTTTAAAAAAATATTATTTATTTTAGCCATTCTAGTGGGTGTAAAATGGTATTTCATTGTTTTATTTGATTTGCATATCCATAATGACTAATCATTGTGAGCATCTTCTAATCTTCTGCTTACTGCCAATTTGTATATCCATTTGAATAAAAGTCCTTTGCCCATTTTTTAGTTGGTTACTTTTCTTTTTATTAAGTCATAAGTATCTTTATATATTTTGAATACAAGTGGCTTATCCAAAATAATATTTGCAAATATTTTCTCCCATTCTACAGATTGCCTTTCTAGTTTATTTTTGATAGAATCCAATTTATCTATTTGTCTATTGCATGTGTTTTGGTGTAATTTTAAGAAACAATTGTCTAACCCAAGGTCAAAAAGTTTGAGGCCTGCTATGGACAGAATGTGTCTCCCCCAAAATTTATGTTAATGCCCTAACCCCAAATGTGACTATATTTGAAGATACGGGCTTTCATTAGGATTAATGTAGGTTAATGTAATTAATGTTAAGTGAGGTTATAAGAGTGGGGCTGTAATCTAATACAATCGATGTCCTTATAATAAGAGGAAGAGACACCAGGGATACACATGCACAGAGGAAAGCCATGTAAAGACACAGCAAGAAGGTAACTTAAAGAAGGTAGCTTAACGTCACAAGTTAAAGAAGGAGGCCTCAGGAGAATCCAAACCTGCCAAAACCTTGATCTTGGACTTGTAGCATGCAGAACTATGAGAAATACATTTCTGTATTTAAGCCATCCAGATTGTGATATTCTGTTATGGCAGCCCTAATACAATTCCTATTATTTCTTCTAAGAGTTGTTTAATTTAGCTCTTACATTACGATCCTTTTTGAGTTAATTTTTCTATAAGATGTGAGGGTTAGTAAAGGTTCTTTTTTTTTTAAGGTGTGTATCTAGTTGTTCTAGCATCATTAGTTTAATAGATAGTTCTTTTCTCATTTAAATATTGTGACACCTCATCAAAAATCAATTGACCATCAAGTAAGTGTTTATATCAGAACCCCCATTAATCTATGTGTCTGTCCTTATTTCAGTATCACAGTATCACAGTGTCTTTATTTCTGTAGTTTTATAGTAAATTTATAGATATGGGAAAATGTGAGTACACCAACTCTGCCTTTCTTTTTTATTATTTTTTTACTCTTCCTTATCCACATTGCTTTGCCTTTTGATCCTTTGAAATTCCTATGAAGTTTAGAATCAGATTGTCAACTTATCCAAAAAGGGCAATTGGCATTTTCATAGGGATCTTGTTGAACCTGTAAGTCACTTTGAGTAGTACTGTTATTACATGTATAACTCCTTTCATATGTAAATAGATAGGGGTTACTAGTATTTTACTGAGGATTCTGATGTCTACATTAATGAGATATTGGTCTGTAGTTTTCTTTCCTTGTGATGTGTTCATCTGGTTTGGTATCCAGGTAATACTGGCCTCATTGTATAAGTTTAAAAGTACTGTCTGTGCTTTGATTTTTCAGAAGAGCTTTTAAAATATTGATGTTAATTCATCTTTAAACACTTGGCATAATTCACCAGTGAAGCCACCTGGCTGGTAATTTCTCTGTTGCAATTTTTAAAAAATACTTTGTTCCCTTTACTTTTTATATATCATATACATCAGTTTAGCTTTTCTAATTTTTCTTTCATAAATTTCACAGAGATCAATTACAGCAGGCAAACAAATGTTTAAACTTTTCAGAACAGTCTTGCAGAGATATATAGCACATCAATTTCAGTATCCCTGCTCCTCAGAGCCCTCAAAGCATTGTTAAAATCACACCTACTCCTCATATATAAAATAGCAAAAGTCAATGTTTTTCACATTGAAGGACTTCCCTTCATTTCAGAGCTAAAGATCTGTCCCCTTTTATCTCAATATATGAGCATTTGCTACCAATTTTCTGTATGACATTTGCATCTTTACAGGTTCTATTCTTGTACTCTATCACTGAATACTGTGCATTGTATTTCACCTTCTGAGAGAACTGAAAGATCTATTGTTTGAGAAAGTGTAATGTTAGTGTATTTGATTTATTTTAGGAATGCAACTGTTTGGGGATACAGCCATATATTCAGGTCTTCAGAAGAATGCAAAGCAGGCCAGTCTCACAGAGGTATTTCTGTGAAGGAGTGTTGTTTGGCAACTATAGTTTATGACTACAAAGGTGGATGAATCTGTTCTTATTTCATGCATACAAATTTTAATGTTATCTCTGGTCATGGAACAATGAATATGCCAACAGCTGAGGTTTCTCACCACTGACCCATTAGTGCCCTCAACTCTGATTACAAAATATTAAACTTTCCAAAAGTACATTATAGCTGTGACTTTATATTAGCTGAAACCAGTGCTCAGACAGGCTTAGCAAATGACTTATAGACATTGATGTAAAAATATTGCTGATTTTAAGTGTGAGGTTCACACAGTGATTTCATGTTCTCCCTCCTTGGCCTCAGAGGCAACTTAATTTAATGACTTCCTTATGTGGAAATCAAATTCTGTTAAAGAATGCCATATTATTTCCCTCTTCTTATTAGACATTGTGATCAATAATTGTGGAGACCTCTGTTTATCTTATCTATTTTACATTTGCAGGCCAAATGAGTATCCTGAATGCATAATTAACTTTTATCGCAGCTAGCTGTGTTTGTTTTGGATCAGTTTAATTCTTCCAGTCAAACTCAGATTTATTTACTCATTAAAAGGACAAAACATTTTAGAATTTGGCCCTCCATGAGTCTGAATAATGTTTCCTTGCCTTGAGAAAAGGGGGACTTGCATGTCCCCATTATTTTTATTGCCAAATGCAAAATGATCAACCATCTGCCATTTAGAAAATTGATATGTGCATTTTTGTTCTAAGAATACCATTTTCATGGAGAATACCATGTATTAACTAAAAGTTAATATCTTAGCCAATCTACCTCTTCTAGGTATTTCTATGTAGTAGTTTATGGTCTAGCAGTGATCAGCAGAGTGAAGTCAAGAAGCCTAACTCACTAATTTGGTGAAGTAGTGACTTGATGTTTACTGGCCCCAGTGACTCCATTTATTTTTATTGTTTATGTTTTCTTTTTGTTTGTTTGTTTGTTTGGAGGTAAGTTTCTAGGTTGCATAAGAAGGGAGGGCCAGCTCTCAAAATCTCTCTTGGTCATTTAAAGGTCAGTACAGACATTTCTTTCATTTGGTTCTCCAGACTTGACACAAGGAGTGTCTATAAATGGCTTGTGCCATTGCTATTTCAGCTGACATCATAAACAAACATGGGAACTAATGAATTGAGATACTTGAGAGCAGTGGTGGGGGACAGTAATTTAGTGATTCTTTGTAAACCATGACACTGGAATTCAAAGCCTCAAATTTCTGCCCCCCATATGGACGCTGACCTTGGTCTTGTGACTGGCCTTGAGCAATGGAAAATAAACAAACATGGGATACGCGGAAGCTTGGTTAGCATTTTAGCACTTGTACATTGGAGATTTTTCCTTTTGAATGTTCTTGGGATCTAACTATTTTAGAAAGAAGCCAAATATACCAGAGGGAGGGACCACGAAGGGAGATAGAGAGTCAGGGCAGACTTCTAGCTGTTCCCACTAAGGTACAGACTCATCAATAAGGCTGTCTCGCATGTTCCAGCATAAGCCATAATCTGACTGCAGCTGCACAAAAGACACTACAGGAGTCTGGAAGAAGGACCAATCAACTCAAAGAAAAAAAACCTCCATAAGAAATAATGTAATTTATCTTAGATTAAGCCATTAAACATAGGAGTGGTTTGTTACACCAACCACTGGCAACTGAAATGAGTGGTTCTTTTGAAACTTCAATGTGAATTTGAGTCCTCTGTGTAACTTGACAAATTTCTGATAATGATTCAGCGGTATGGGGTCAGGGCTGGAGATTCTACATTTTCTACAAGCTCCCAGTTGATGACAGTGATGCTGCTCTACAGACCATACCTTACGTCACAAGGTTTCAGAGGACCAACAATCATTCCTAGTCTTTTCTAAGACCATCTCTTTGTATTAAAAACTCATATATGAATTTTTTTTTTTTTTTTTTTGCGGTACACGGGCCTCTCACTGTTGTGGCCTCTCCCGTTGCGGAGCACAGGCTCTGGATGTGCAGGCTCAGCGGCCATGGCTCACGGGCCCAGCTGCTCCACGGCATGTGGGATCTTCCCGGACCGGGGCACGAACCCGTGTCCCCTGCATCAGCAGGCAGACTCTCAACCACTGCGCCACCAGGGAAGCCCTAAAGTTCTTTTTACAAAGGAAGTGAGTGTGGTAGATATGTCATTCTAGTAACATATATGGACAAATATGACATTATATATCTGTGCATTTATGTAACCCAAGTTTTTGGTCCCGGAAGAAATCTGTTTTAGTGGATCATTCCTTTTAATGTCCAAATATAATAATTCAATTTCCAATAATTTATCATTCAAAAGGACCCTCAGAAGAATTATGCTCATTATTTTTATTATAAATTCCAATGACATTGAGTTCTGCTACATGACTGGCCTCATTGAATTTGGAATCTTTTTATGCCACTTTTCTCTACACTGTGCAATGTTTCTATTGCCACTGTCCCCGCAACCTGTTTTATGAACACACTACGTATTTATGAAAAGAATACTTATTGAACTGTGTCCTCTCTATCTTTCATGGGTAGAAGTATAAATTATTGGACAAGAACATCCTCCCTTCTAGTTAATAAGCCTCAATTTTTATTGAAATTTTGGAGTAACAGAGTATTCAGGATATATCATAATACAATCAACAACCTAAAACTAAATGTTATACATTATTCTCAGAACTGGCTTTCTTTGCTTCTGCAAGCCCTTGCCTCTGTTAAGCCCTGGACTTATACCATCTTCTTCATTCACTTTTCCTGTGCTATGCATCCATCAGGCTTAACCCTAATATTGCTCTTACTTTTTTCAGAAGATAAATTTTCTTGCCATCATTTATCCACATTAGGCTACTGATTTAATGTGCTGATTATAAACTTATTAAGGTATTTTGCTGAATTTACTGTTGTCCAGCATTTGCAAGAGTCCTGCATATGATGATAATAAAGCTGTACTCATATATGTTTGCCTTGAATAAGTTCACTTTTATTAAAACAACTGAAAATATGTATTTTAGAAAAACTACATGGAGTGATCAGAGGGTCAGGCTGGGACAATAGTCAGAAGAAGAGACACCTGCATCTAAATTTCCTCTTCTCTTTTGTTTCTAGAATCTGAATATGTTCCCAGCTTCTGACTTTATCACACATTCAAAATTCCTTCTCTTACAATAACTGATCACCTGATTTTTTTTCTGCCCATTCTTTCAAATCATTATTCTGCAGTAACAGAAAGGAGAAAATATAGAATTCAGAATCATTCTACCTTAATTAATATATTACCTAATATTAAGGTTCATTTTTATGCCTGATAGCCAAATCCAAACTTTTTCTTTATACATCTTTATTGGAGTATAATTGCTTCACAATACTGTGTTAGTTTCTGTATTACAACAATTCTCTCTCTCTCTCTATATATATATATATAGGCATATAGTATTTGTTTTTCTCTTTCTGACTTACTTCACTCAGTATGACAGACTATTGGTCCATCCACCTCACTACAAATAACTCAATTTCATTTCTTTGTACAGCTGAGTAATATTCCATTGTATATATGTGCCACATCTTCTTTATCCATTCATCTCTTGGTGGACATTTAGACTGCTTCCATGTCCTGGCTATCGTAAATAGTGCTGCAATGAACATTGTGGTACATGTCTATTTTTGAATTATGGGTTTCTCAGGGTATATGCCCAGTAGTGGGATTGCTGGGTCATATGGTAGTTCCATTTTTAGTTTTTTAAGGAACCTCCATACTGTTCTCCACAGTGGTTGTATCAACTTACATTCCCATCAGCAGTGCAGGAAGGTTCCCTTTTCACCACATCCTTTCTAGCATATTTATTGTTTCTAGATTTTTTGATTATTGCCATGCTAACTGGTGTGAGGTGATAACTCATTGTAGTTTTGATTTGCATTTCTCTAATACTTAGTGATGTTGACCATCTTTTCATGTGCCTCTTGGTCATCTGTATGTCTTCTTTGGTGAAATGTCTATTTAGATCTTTTACCCACCTTATAACTGAGTTGTTTGTTTTTTTTCTGATATTGAGCTCTATGAGTTGTTTGTATATTTTGGAGATTAATCCTTAGTCTGTTGTTTCATTTGAAAATATTTTCTCCCATTCTGAGAGCTGTCTTTTTGTCTTGTTTATGGCTTCCTTTGCTGTGCAAAAGCTTTTAAGTTTAATTAGATCTCATTTGTTTATTTTTGTTTTTATTTTCATTACTGTAGGATGTGGGTCAAAAAAGATGTTGCTGTGGTTTATGTCAAAAAGTGTTTTTCCTATATTTTCCTCTAAGAGTTTTATACTGTCCAGTCTTACATTTAGGTCTTTAGTCCATTTGGAGTTTAATTTTGTATATGGTGTTAGGTAGTGTTCTAATTTCATTCTTTTACATGTAGCTGTCCAGTTTTCCCAGCACCACTTATTGAAGAGGATGTCTTTTCTCCATTGTATATTCTTGTCTATTTTGTTGTAAATTAGGTGACCATATGTGTGTGGGTTTATCTTTGTGTTTTCTATCCTGTACCACTGATCTATATTTCTGTTTTTGTGCCAGTATCATACTGTCTTGATTACTGTAGCTTTCTAGTATAGTTTGAAGTCAGGGAACCTGATTCCTTCAGCCCCATTTTTCTTTCTCAAGATTGTTTTTGCTATTCAGGGTCTTTTGTGTTTCCATACAAATTGTAAATTTTTTTGTTCTAATTCTGTGAAAAATGCCACTGGTAGTTTGATAGGGATTGCATTGAATCTGTAGATTCCTTTGTGTAGTATAGTCATTTTCACAATGTTGATTCTTCCAGTCCAAGAACATGGTATATTTCTCCATTTGTTTATGTCATCTTTAATTTATTTCATCAGTGTTTTAGAGTTTTCTGAGTACAAGACTTTCACCTACCTATGTAGGTTTATTCCTAGGTATTTTATTGGTTTTGTTGTGATGATAAATTGTTGTTTCCTTAATTTCTTTTTCTGATATTTTGTTGTTAATGTATAGAAATGCCAGAGATTTCTGGGCATTAATTTTGTATCCTGCAACCTTACCAAATTCATTGATTAGTTCTTGTAGTTTTCTGGTGGCATCTTTAGGATTTTCTATGTATAGTATCATGTCATCTGCAAACAATGACAGTTTTACTTCTTTTCCAACTTGTGTTCTTTTTATTTCTTTTTCTTCTCTGGTGGCAGTGGCTAGGACTTCCAAAACTACGTGGACATCAGTGGGAGTTCCGAGTCAAAACCACTGGAATAACAGAGAACCTCAGACCCCAGGGAATATTCAGCAGAGTGAGGTCCCCCAGAGGTCCTCATGTTGGCAGCATGACTCAGTTCTACCCAAAACATACAAACTCCAGTGTCGGAAGACTCAGCCCAAACAACCAGTAAGAGAGGAACACAATCACACCCATCAAAAAAAAAATAAAAGAGACAGCAAAAATTTTGCTACAGATGAAGGAGCAAGGTAAAAACCTATAAGACCATATAAATGAGGAGGAAATAAGCAATCTACCTGAAAAAGAATTCAGAGTAATGATAGTAAAGATGATCCAGAATCTCTGAAATAGAATGCAGGCACGAATTAAGAAAATACAAGAAATAATTAACAAAGATATAGAAGAACTAAAGAACAAACAAATGAAGATGAACAACACAATAACTGAAATAAAAAATACACGAGAATGAATCAATAACAGAATAATTGAAACACAAGAACGAATAAGTGAGCTGGAAGACAAAATGGTGGAAAAAATTGCAGAGGAGCAGAATAAAGAGAAAAGAATGAAAAGAATTGAAGACAATCTCAGAGACCTCTGGAGCAACACTAAATGCACCAACATTCGAATTATAGGGGTCCCAGAAGAAATAAAGGAAAAGAAAGGGTTTGAGAAAATATTTGAAGAGATTACAGTGGAAAACTTCCCTAAAATGGGAAAGGAAATAGTCACCCAATTCCAGGAAGTGCAGAGAGTCCCATACAGTTTAAAACCTAGGAGAAACACACCAAGACACATATTAATCAAACTAGTAAAAATTAAATTCAAAGAAAAAATATTAAAAGCATCAAGGGAAAAACAAAGGAATCCCCATAAGGTTATCAGCTGATTTTTCAGCAGAAACTCTGCAAGCCAGAAGGGAGTGGCAGAATATACTTAAAGTGATGAAAGAGAAAATCCTACAACCAAAATTACTCTACCCAGCAAGGATCTCATTCAGATTTGGAGAAATCAAAAGCTTTTCAGACAAGCAAAAGCTAAGAGAATTCAGCACAACCAAACCAGCTTTGCAAAAAATGCTAAAGAAACTTCTCTAGGTGAGAAACACAGGTGAAGTAAATGACCCACAAAAACAAACCCAAAATAATTAAGAAAATGGTAATAGGAGCATTCATATTGATAATAATCCTGAATGTAAATGGATTAAATGTCCCAACCAAAAGACACAGCCTGGCTGAATGGATGCAAAAACAAGGCCCATATATAGGCTGTCTACAAGAGACCCATTTCAGACCTAGAGACACATACAGACTGAAAGTGAGGGGATGGAAAAAGATATTCCATGCAAATGGAAATCAAAAGAAAGCTGGAGTAGCAATACTTGTATCAGATAAAATAGACTTTAAAATAAAGACTGTTACAGGGATAATGAAGGCCACTACATAATGATCAAGGGATCAATTCAAGAAGAAGATATAACAATTATAAATATATATATGCACCCAACATAGGAGGACCTCAATACATAAGGCAAATGCTAACAACCATGAAATGAGAATTCAAGAGTAACACATTACTACTAGGGGACTTTCACACCCCACTTATACCAGTGGACAGATCATCCAAACAGAAAATAAAAAAGGAAACACAAGCTTTAAATGACACAATAGACCAGATAGATTTAATTGATATTTATAGAACCTGAAAGTGGCAGAATACACTTTCTTCTCAAGTGAACATGGAACATTCTCCAGGATAAATCACCTCTTGGGTCACAAATCAAGCCTTGGAAAATTTAAGAAAATTGAAATCGTATCAAGCATCTTTTCTGACAACAACACCATGAGATTGGAAATCAATTACAGGAAAGAAACTGTAAAAAATACAAACACATGGAAGCTAAACAGTGTGCTACTAAATAACCAAGATATCACTGAAGAAATCAAAGAGGAAATAAAAAAATACATAGAAACAAATGACAACAAAAACACGACAAATGAAAACCTCTGGGATTTAGCTAAAGCAGTTCTAAGAGGGAAATTTATAGCAACACAATCTCACCTCAAGAAACAAGAAAAATCTCAAATAAACAATCTAGCCCTACACCTAAAGCAAATTAGAGAATGAAGAACAAAGAAAACCCAAAGACAGTGGAAGAAAATAAATCATAAAGATCAGAGCAGAAATCAATGAATTAGAAATGAAGAAAACAATAACAAAGATCAATAAAACTAAAAGCTGGTTCTTTGAGAAGATAAACAAAATTGATAAACCCTTAGCCAGACTCATCTAGAAAAAAAAAGGAGAGGATGCAAATCAATAAAAATGGAAATGAAAAAGGAGAAATCACAACTGACACTGAAGAAATACAAAGGATTATAAGAGACTACTACAAACGACTATATGCTAATAAAATGGACAACCATGAAGACATGAACAAATTCTTGGAAAGGTACAATTTTCCAACACTGCACCAGGAAGAATTTGAAAATATAAACAGACCTGTCACAAGTAATGAAATTGAACCTGTAATTAAAAATCTTCCAGCAAACAAAAGTCTAGGACAGATGGCTTCACAGGCGAATTCTATCAAAGCTTTAGAGAAGAGCTAACATCTATCCTTCTCAAACTCTTCCAAAGAATTGAAGAAGGAGGAACACTCCCAAATTCATTCTATGAAGCCACCATCACCCTGATACCAAAACCAGAAGAAGATATCACAAAAAAAGATTATAGACCAATATCACTGATGAACATAGATGCAAAAATCCTCAACAAAATACTAGCAAACAGAATCCAACAACATAATAAAAGGATCATACACCATGATCAAGTGGGATTTATCCCAGGGATGCAAGGATTCTTCAATATATGAAAATCAATCTATGTGATATACCATTTTAGCAAATTAAGGAATAAAAAACATATGATTATCTCATTAGATGCAGAAAAAGCTTTTGACAAAATTCAACACTGATTTATGATAAAAACTCTCCAGAAAATGCACATAGAGTTAAAATACCCCAACATAATAAAAGCCATATATGACAAACCCGCAGCCAACATCATACTCAATGGTGAAAACTGAAATCATTTCCACTTAGATCAGGAAAAAGAGAAGGATGTCCACTCTCAATATGCTTTTGACATATTGAAAAGTGTCCAACCTTAACCATGTCTTGATTCCATTGCTTTTTCTTTCCCAGCAACATTAATACAAGCTTAAACTACAATTAGCAGGAAGGTAATTTAATTTGAAATATGATTCAAATCACTCACTTTCTCAGTCGTCTCTACAGATTGCCACATAAATGAATTCAGCATAGTGCATTATTTTTAATTTCATTTTTCCCTTTTATAATAAATGATGTTTGACAACATAGAAAGTAGTCATAACTAGATTTTCGCTATTCAAAATGGAGTAGTTTCATTTTGGGGTCTAAGAAGGGTACAAACTGACATTAATTATAATAATTATTGGATTAATGCTCTCTTAGAGACTTAATAGTAATAAATTATTACCTCGGTATGATTTATTATAATGTGAAAAGATGATTAATTTACTTTCTTTTGTAAATGACAATATTCTGGTTATAAACAGATACTTCATTTTTCATTAATTTGATATTGCCTTTGAGGAAATCCTCACCTTGTATATTTGCATTAGGTGGGCAGCCACTGCTGCAACATTTTCTGAAGGCTGAAGTTGACACTATACGATGGGCTGTGTCCAGTGTCCAATTCTGCCTGCTGTGTGATGCCAGGTGGATCACCCCCTTTATGGATGATGCCTGTGGAGTGATTAGATTTGTGGACCTGTCTTCTCAGCCTCTCTTGACAAATGCTTGTTTTCCAAACTGGTTCTCCAGCCATCCAGTTATTCTTTGAGCTACACTACACTTTTTTCATTACTACCTTTCCCTGTTTAATCCAAGCAGAGTTGGTTTTGAAGGGTGTGTTATTTCCTATGGCTGCCACAATAAATTGTTACATACTGGGTAGCTTAAAACCAGAGAAATTTATTTTATCATAGCTCTAGAAGCCAGAAGTCCAAACTTAAGGTGTCAGTAGGCCCACACTCCGGAAGGCTCTAAGTGAGGATCCTTCCTGCCTCTTCCAGCTTCTGGCGACTCTAGACTTTACCTGGCTTTCCTGTCTCCATGACTAAACCTCTGTGGTCACATTGCCTCCTCCTAGTTATGTACCTGTGCCTTTCTTCTTCTTTCTCTTTCTTTCTTTTCCTTTTTTACAAAAATTTTAATTATGGTAAAAAATAAAACATAAAATTTACCATCTTAATCATTTTTATGTGTACATTAATGTTAGATAGAGTCACACTGTTGTATAACCAATCTCATCTGTTGTATTTTAACATAGGCTCAAATTGACCTTTTAAGATTTCTTTCATTATGTATATTTTATTTTAACAATGTAACTCCAGAAATAACCCAAATTGTGTCAGATACTTACACAATACTTAATATCAAAACAAAAACAAATTATGTTTTCAGAAATTTATTTTTGAGTATTTGCAAAATTCACAAAGCATTTTTTGTGGATGATGTTTATTAATGTTGCTTCAACCTATGGAAGGAGGCGTATTTCATACACAAATTAAATCTGATTATTTTACTTTCATTAATATCACTCTGAGATTTTGCAATGTTTGAAAAAGCACAAGTATAATTTGTATAATGTGAATTGTCTTTTTATCTGAGATATTCAATTATAAATAATTGAATGTAATCTTATATATATATATATATATATATATATATAAATAAAACACCTGACTTCAAAAGAGCTGCTTTCCTCTGCCTATCATCCATCAGCCTACTTTAGCCCTAACTGGTTTATGCGAGTGGGCTCTTGTCACATTTTGGTCTTACAAAGACATTAACCACCTTGCAGTGGAAATGGGTTCATCAACTGTCACCGCATGCCAGGCCAGACAGGTGCAAATATTTCCTTTGCATTATGATTTTGCAAAAATGAGACTTGATAATTGAAAGGCTGGCCACTGTGACATGCAATTCTGGAATACTGTTCAACATTTCTTGAGACAGCATAATTTGTAAATAAGGGGCACTTATTATTTCAGACAGCCTCAGGGTACACATTCATTTTCCCCTGACATGTAGTATACAGATTCAAAGGCTTCATTCATTATCATTGTTCGCAAAATGTTATGCTATGCTTAAAGGTAAAATAAATGTAAACACATTATAAAGATAGAATGATTTCATTACTTCAATTACTTCCTAACTTAGAAAGTGATTTTAGACAGAAAAACTCTGCAGATGTGTAATTCGCTTTATATATTCAAAGATTTTAAATTGTTTGGATGACTTTAAAAGAAAGATGTGTTTATCAGTACTAATTTGGATTAAAGTGTATGTATGTGTTTAGAGTTTAATAAATAAATGTTCAGACTTTATGGAAATTAATTACTATTCTAACATGAAAAAAAACCTAAATACAAATTTTGCCAGAGAGTTAATGTTGTCTTCCTCCATCTTATTTAGTATTACATCATTTGATATTACAAAAACTCAATGAGTCATGTATTTAAATGACCTACTGGAAGCTTTACTTTTCAAATCAGTTTCCATACATTCAATATTTATTTAACCAATTTAGAAAATAAAAATTTAATAGACAGTTATTCATGAATATATCAATATACTATATCATTATAATTATAGTTTTCCATATATGTTTATTTGATCAATAAATCAATCAAGTATTTTTTTTATAACTAAACTAGGAAAGGTTATTCTTCAAAGTGCTGTAACAATTGCATTGAATTAAAAAAAGCCAACGTCTCCTGCCCTCATGTATCTTACATTCTAGAGTGAAAGGTGACAAACTCAAAATTATAGAACTATATACTAAGCTAGATCACAGTAAGTGCTATGGTGAAATGGAATAGGACAATAAAAAGGGCTCTAGGGGGGGAGTGTGATTTCAAATTCAAATATCTTGGATTGCATTGGTCTAATTGGGAAGGTGAATTTGATCAAAGATTTGAAAAAGATAAAGATATTCATTAGATATGGATATCTAGGGAAAAGTGCTCCAGATAAAGGACATGTAGGCCCAAAAGCCTTGATGAAAAAGCACTGCTTAATATGTCAGAGGAAAGATATAAAGAGGCTGTGATGGTTAAACTAAATGAGTGGTGGAATGGTGGGAGAGATAGAGCATTTTGAGCTGACAGACCTGATGTCTTTTCTATAGGATTATTATGGCTGCTGTGTAGGCAGTGAACTGAGGTTAGGGGTGGAGGAGTTGAAACAAGAAGACAAAGTTATTTCAATTCGCCAAATGAGGAATAATGGCTACATTAACTTGAGTAAGAACAGCTGGATGGTTAAAAGGGGCTAAATTCTGACAATATTTTGAAAGAACCTTATTTCCAGGAAGTTTTGCTGACTGACTATGAGGTGGAAGGGGGAAAAATTGATCAAAAATGACTCTGATATATTCAGTCAAATCATTCCACTTATTAATAATGAAAAGCCAGTAAAAGGAAGAAGATTGAAGAGTAAGTTCACGAGTGCAGTTTAGAAATAAAACATATGCATATGTATCTATAGATCTATCCATATCCTGTCTTTATATCTACTTGTATCTCTAATTCTGTATCTACTTATACCTCTAAGCATCTCTCTCTATTTTCAACTATATGTCCAAATCTTACAACAGTGTCTGGACCTAGTGGACAAACTATGATTTTTGTTGAATAAATGTTGAATGCATACATCACATACAATTTGATTAGTATTGCAATTAATGTGTAGCAACATACAACGTATATTTTAGATTATGTAGAGAATATTTTAGTACATCCTTTCAGAAACAACATCTTAATAGTTATTAAATACATCCATAGAAAATTTCCATTTCTTTATTGAAGTACTTCTTATTTTTCTTTTTTTTGTGTGTGTGGGGGGGTGGGGCTCTCACTGTTGTGGCCTTTCCCATTGCGGAGCAGAGGCTCCGGACGCGCAGGCTCAGCGGCCATGGCTCACGGGCGCAGCCGCTCCGCGGCCTGTGGGATCTTCCCGGACTAGGGCACAAACCCGCGTCCCCTGCATCGGCAGGCGGGCTCTCAACCACTGCACCACCAGGGAAGCCCTCGAAGTACTTCTTGAGACCATTTTATTGCTTTGTATTGAAGAGGGCTGAGTCCCAGGTTATGTTTCTTACTAATTGTGTGAATAGATCAAATTATTTAACTTTTTGATATACAATTTCCTCATTTCTAAAATAAGAGTGGCAATATTGATAAGTTTTTCTAAGATTAGAGTGTTTATATGATAAACATCTGGCACACAGCAGACAGCCAATAAATTATAGGTGTTACTAAAATTTGTATCATTTGAAGTATGATAAAATTGCATTACTTCAGCAAAAGTTGTGCAATCCCTGGGTCAGTCATATATGTGTTTATCTGGGGAAAAAAATAAAAATATTGTAAGGAAATACATATTGGACTAGTAAAAAACTTGTTGTTAACCAATTACAAAGATTCCTAAAAACAATACAAAATGGTGTTGACAGAACATAAGCTATAACAGCTCATATTTCAGATTCCAATTATAAGACATTGAAACCTACCTCAAAAATTTTCCTGTATGCAAGTAGTATGAATTATGAATTACCAAAATTGTATTGAAAAATGCCAGCTAATGTAGCAATTGAATAGAACAAAATATGTATAGTTTATCTAGGAATTTAAAGATGAAAATATTTTGTTTAAATTATTCTATGTATCACATTATTAAATCATTCTAATAGTACTTGTTTGCTCTCATTAGGCAGAAGTTGTTCAATTTTTTATGGCAGCAACTGTTGCAGAGTGAAATTCAAATGCTGGTCTGGCAAGCAATTTTTATATGTACATTTTAACATTATTTATTATAGTATACTAATATTTTATAACATTATAATAATATTTAATATATAATGTTAAATATATTTAAAATTATAATAATGTAATTATTTTAAAATTATTTCTTGTAATAATTTTAAACAAATTTTTTTGACTTTTTTTTTCTTAACATTTTTATTGGAGTATAATTGCTTTACAATGGTGTGTTAGTTTCTGCTTTATAACAAAGTGAATCAGTTATAAATATACATATATCCCCATATCTCTCCCCTCTTGCATCTCCCTCCCTCCCTCCCTCCCTATCCCACTCCTCTAGGTGGTCACAAAGCACCAAGCTGATCTCCCTGTGCTATGCGACTGCTTCCCACTAGCTATCTATTTTACATTTGGTAGTGTATATATGTCCATGCCACTCTCTCACTTTGTCCCAGCTTGCCCTTCTCCCTCCCCGTGTCCTCAAGTCCATTGTCAAGTAGGTCTGTGTCTTTATTCCCGTCTTGCCCCCGGGTTCTTCAGAACCATTTTTTTTTAGATTCCATATATATGTGTTAGCATACAATATTTGTTTTTCTCTTTCTGACTTACTTCACTCTGTATGACAGACTCTAGGTCCATCCAACTCACTACAAATAACTCAATTTCGTTTCTTTTTATGGCTGAGTAATATTCCATTGTATATATGTGCCAGATCTTCTTTATCCATTCATCTGTTGATGGACACTTAGGTTGCTTCCATGTCCTGGCTATTGTAACTAGAGCTGCAATGAACATTGTGGTACATGACTCTTTTTGAATGGTTTCAGAGTAAGCTGTCTAGGCAGCCATTTCTAATGTAAGGACACCAACAATAAAATGTCAATGTTTTTAGTGCATTAAATCATAAAGTCAACACAAAAGATCATCATATATATCAATATTTTTTTTTCTGTCTACTTAAGATACTTGACGATAATGAATGATATACCTTTATTAAATGTAATTCAGATATTTTAACTTACTTAAAAAATAGTTAAAAATCTGTATTTTGGGGACAGATAGTTACTAGACTTATAGTGGTAATCATTTCACAATGTATGCAAATGTCAGATCTTTATGTAGTATACCTGAAAACAGCTTAATATTGTAAGCCAACTATATTTCAATTTAAAAAAACCCACAAATCATTAAAATAAAAGAGAATAATGAAAAATCAGCTTTTGTTCCAATTAAATATTTTGACACTCTTAGGACATGGCTACTTATGAAAGTATGTTTAAAGTTTTAGACTGTAGGTCAAACGAAAAATCCCGACTCAATTCCTGAAGGAAGAACTTTGCCACCCATAATTAATACCCCAAGTCTAAATTTTGGCCTCTTCTCTACTCCACTTTCTTAACTTTACTTTGATTTAAAAGTCTTTGAAACACACCCTTTTCCACCTTAGAACGTGAAAGGAACAACAGTGGAGCTGACCAGCTTGTTTGTGGGTGCTCTTTCCTATCTATTGTTGATACCTTCAGAAGACCATAGCCTCACATCCTCTCACTTAGATCATAAACATAATCTTCAAGGTCTCTAAACTTACTAGGTGTTTCTAGTGGACAGAATTCTAAGATGAGCCCCAAGATCCCTGTCCCTTTTTATATACTCTCTGTAGAATCCCTTGCACGTGAATGTGAGCATCACATGTAACTATGATGGACAGTGACTCCTGTGATTCGGTTACTACAAAGGTGATTTGGAGTGCCTCTAAAGAGAGGTTATTTTGGGTGGGCCTCACACAATAGGAGATGATGTCTTTAAAAGAGAGTAAGGAGTAAGATAGTGACCTACTGTCCTGTAAGAAAGAAGAAACAAATAACCACATTTGAACTGTCTAAGGAGAAGGGAATCTTTTAAGAGGTGAAAGTCTCAGTCCTAATACAGGAACTGAATTTTGCCAACTGAATGTGGTTAGAAGAGGACTTTAAGCTCCAAATAAGTTCCCAAACCATCTGCCCTCTTGACTACAGCCTTGTGTGTCCTTGAGAAGTACATCCAGCTGAGCCCAGCCAATACCTCTGACTCAAAAACCTGCAAGATAATAAATGATAGTTCTCTTAAGATGCTAAGTTTGTGGTAATTGATTACATAGTAATTCAACATTAATACCATGGGCTGATAGACTTTAAAGAAGTATAAGGTTAAAGTCACATCATTTTACCTCAAAAGGGAAGAAAGTTTAGCCTGTGATAAATTCCTTTCTGAGAACCCCAACATGATCTCTATAACCTTGCTGGTTATCAGGGAATAATCATATCCAATAGCCTAAGAGACAATCTATAAATATTAGTGGGCATGGTCACTGAAAGCCCAGATAGCATCTTTGGTACAATTGGAAGAAGATGCTGCTGCCTCAAGTTACTGTATTTCCATCTTTGGGGAAAATGTTAAAACAAATAACCTATTTTCAATATTTGGGATTTGAATGACTTCCTGGAATACCCAACCTGCACAGCTTTGTGCAAGTTAAGTGAACGTTGGCATAAATAACGACAGACCCCTTCTGCTTTCTAGATCAATCAGTTTTTAATAGTATTTCAGTAATAATTATTATTACATCATGGAAGGAGTTCAATTAGTATTGAAGCATGCTTAGAAATATTTTAAGAATACATATGTAGCTTGTAGTGGGTGTTGTTTGTACCTTCCCAGACTCATCCCCTAGCTGCCATGAGTGTTGTCTGGAAACAACCCAGAGCTGTCCCTTTTCTGGTGAATTGTCTACAAGAAACAGGAGGAGATCTGGCTTTTCCCCTCCAGCAGCCCACAGCCAGTGACTGACTTACACAGAGAACAAAGGTTTGAGATGGGACCAGTTCTATGTGTTTCCTGTGGGATCAGGCTGAAGCAGTTCTCTGGCCAAGACCACATTCTTGCTTGTTAGTCTCCTGACCTATCCTGTGTATTTTTCATCCTTCCTTCCTCAATTAATCACTTGAACAAGAATCTCCATCTCATATTCTAATACGACCCCCTATATACCATGTTTTTACTATACAGGCGCCATTTAGTATAAAGAAATCATAAGTGGACCTACTATGAAGCTCATAAATCTTAAAGACCAAGTCCCTTTACACACATGACTCATTTCAAAGCCCTAAAATTGTCTTAGAAGTGTTCACACAACACACAATTTGTAAAATTTGCAAAAGTAAAATATTTTGTACTCTTTTCTTAAGAGAGGACTCTCCAAACAAGATTCAGATCCCACAAAACCTACATCCTCTTTGGAAGAAATTCATGTTTTATTCTTCCAGTTGTGAATATTATTCCAGTCTAACTTTTAGACTTACATTAATATAAGCTATAATGTCACAGATTTAAACAAAAAAGAAAATTCACAAGCTAGGTAAAAAGATAACCCTTACATGCACTTTTTCCAGAGCGACTGGAAACTGAGTCACCTGTTTTCAATACATAAACATTTAAATAGATTTTTCTGTAAAAGGATAAGTATTAGTTGTCTCATTCTGGTGTTTCTATATGCTTCAGCGTACAGGAGGGAATATTGCCAACACAAGCCCAAGTTGTAAGGAATGATGAAGGTGGCAGCCTGTGGGCAAGCCATTTTCAAGGCCATGGTGAAATTCCTATTGCCAGTATTTAATGACTGTCTCAACAGAAAGATTAGCATCCAATTTTAAATAAATATCCATATGTTCTTCACTCACTTGAAACAGAGCTAACTGCCTTAAATGTTAATTTCAGAAATGAATGGCTTGCAAATGTGCTGATTACTACATTTAGGGTAAAAATATTAATATTGGAGAAAATTTTATCATTAATTTTAAAACTTTCTAAGTGTTTTTGTACATTGTATTTGTTAAAAAAATGGAGATCCTTTAAAGCATAGGTAAATTTTTGAAAATAAAAAGGAGGAACAAGGAAATATACATCTTAATGAACTTAGATTTTCTTTGTAAAGAGCAGAAAAGCATATGACTAAAATAATTTCATATGCACATGTACACATGCACACATGTAAACACATACATACACAAATGCCTTGACTAGCTTATTATTTTAAGTATTATTGCAACTCAGTGGAGAAATTATATTTTTCTTAATAGCTGTTATGCATTTCATCTATCCTATTTTCTTGATTCCATTTTTGATCAGGTATTAAAAGAGAAAGATTCTTTTCCTAAGTTTTAGCATAGGAAATAATACAACTCTAATTTATTTTAAACTAAACTAGCTTTCGGGATAACAGATATAAGGGAACTTTGGTTTATCATACTCTAGCATTTTAAATAATGGTGTCTTCTATGTTAATAGATTTTATAAAGGGAAAAACATACAAGCAGTCATCTAACAAGTTTTGGAAATTCTGGGATATAAAAGTTATTATATTTATTTATTATATGATGTCTTAAGGACTCATTCTTGATTATATAACAATAAAAGTTACAGTATGTCATATTCCTTCATCTTGGGACCAGTATTTTTCTACACTTTTATGTTATTCACATGGAGTTCTAGCAAATCTTATGATTATGATATCAGAGTGTTGAAAATGCTGACTTTTGGGGTAGCATGTCATAAGTTCAATGTTTCCATGGTGTATCTCCCGTTTAACTCTACCTTTTTATCTTAAAAACCTACCCTAAAATTTCAGAAATAACTGTTCATACCCCTACTAACTATTTGCTTCTTTTATACCAAGCGTAATATTCATTACTGGGTAAATTATAAAGTTTATGCAGCATTAGTGCCCACAGTTAACATCTTCACTCTTTACCTTTGTTTTTATCCTTTGCAGTTGAATGCTCTTTATTCATATTGTTACTAAATTGCTCATGTTAATTTTGAAAGAATGCCATGAAATGATTGGCAGGAGGCCTCAGTCTATCGAGGTGGAAATGAACATAAATGAAACATCACATCCCTCAGTATTCCATGAATAAAGGAACACAAGGCACAGGATAATAGAAAACATGGAGGGAAAAATAGGATTCTGTACATAGAGCATAGCAATGCTAGCTTATAAACTTATGGAAGTACCGAATCATTTTCTAGATAAAAAAGAAGGACATCCAATGACATATTCAACAAATTAGCACCAGTATTATGGAATGTTCATTTTTAAGAGCTAAAGTAATTTTGGCTGTTTCAATTTGTATGATTTCAGTATATGGTCATTACTTCTAATTTATAAGAAGTGAATTGAATTGTAATTAGCACTTTTTAGGATGATTATTTCAACATAACCACTATTAAAAGCAAATATTTTTTGTGCCATGTACAGGGGATAGAATGTTACTACACGAGTATGTGTGTGTGCATATACATGTGTTTCTATCATTGAGTATGTCCTTATCAGGAACTTTAAATGTACATAAAAAATAAATAACCACACAATGTTACATTATGATATCTGATCCTCAGCCATTGTTGAAACTAATATTTTCTCAGTACCATATAGTTTGCCTTTAATTATTCACCAAATAAAATAATATTTTATTATTATAGTAATAAAAGCTTTGAGCTCATTATCTTAAAGGTAGAAACGGTATAAAAATAATTCTTCTGTTTTCCATGACATCATATTTCCAACTGCATCGTAATAGATATCATACTAAGTTTACCTGGATTTGTCGAGAAAACAGAACTACTACAAGAACTATGTAAAAAAAGACTTCTGAGAAGAGGGTAATGACAGTCAGGAAGGCTCCAGACAGAGGACTGGAGAATACTTTAATTATTTCTGATTTGTCTCATCTAGCAAATCTTTCATTACTACTGGCACTCTTTTTCATTTTTTCTCCATCCTATAGAACCTTCACTCATTTTATTCTCTGGACTGTTGCCATGCGACTGTTTCAATTTTTCAAACTAGCTTTACTCTCTATAACTCCAGTGGGGATTTTGAATCTAATAATGCCAGCCCCTTCCAGATTGCTCTCTTTAGGAGGTATGAGGGAAAGGAGATGTAAGAGGAAGGACTGAGTTTGGAAGTCATTGCTGTTGTGAGTATGTATATCTCATTCTACAAAGACCGTTTGGCCAAAGAGCTAAATCACATCTTCCAAAACAGTTTTACAAGTATCAAATTGAAATATGTTTTTAAAACATGTACCTGTCAAATTTCTTTGTATATTTCTCATTCAGCTCTATATTTTGGACAAATCATTTCCAATTTTACTGATGATACAAATAAGGGTCAAAAGAAAGTTAAGGACTTCTGGTTTCAACTGTGGCACGTAAAGAGCTTAGAAGTCATCATCCCTGTTCTTATGACAAGGCTGGGCCAATTAAAAACCAAAGATTTTTCTTGGGCCTATCAAAAAACTGAGGCTATAGGACAAATGACCACACAGAAATCTGGAGAAAAGAGCACATCCAGAGAATCACGGCAGAGAACAGCTAGTGTGGAACAGAAATGTATGGAACCATAAACTGGTAGAAACACTTAAATTATAATCTGAATGAATTTCTGGAGGTTGAGTGTGGAATAGGAGAGTAGCAAATGCCTGGGAGCCTCAATCTTTAAAAGCCCCACATTTTCATAAACTTCCCCTTCAGGAACCTCAGTAGGCTCAGAAAGTAAAGTTACAAGAAAGATCCTCTTGTGGCTCTGGTAGGAGAGAGAAAGAGTTAACTATTGTGAAATACACCTCCCAAGCCTTCTTCATAGTTAATGTGTACTTCCCAGAGAAGAGGACTTTGCCAGAGTAGAAATCTGAAACATTATCACTGCAGAGAGAAGGAAAGTCCTCTGCAGTCTAGGAAAAGAAAAGAAAGAAAGAGAGAAAGAAAGAAAGAAAGAAAGAAAGAAAGAAAGAAAGAAAGAAAGGAAGGAAGAAAGAAAGAAAGAAAGAAGGAAAGAAGGAAAGAAAGAAAAAGAAGAAAGAAAGAAAAAGAGAGGGAGGGAGGGAGGGAGGAAGGAAGGAAGAAAGAAAGAAAAAAAGGAAGGAAGAAAGAAAAGAAGGAAGGAAGGAAAGAAGGGAGGAAGGGAAATCAACATAGACAACAGGGTTTATACCTTTATAGCCAGTGAAAATATTTGTGAAGGTTACATGTCCAAATCAGGACATTATAGAACACATTTCCTACACCCCATACACTTTATACCACATCAGTGAGGGCTCTAGTTCAGTAATAGTGACTGCAGCATAAAGAAGTGCAGGACACAGATTTTCCAAGGAGAAGTTCTTAGGAAAGCACAACGTCAATATGGGAGAGAAAAACAAGGACATTAGAGGAATTTGAAGCCTCTGACACCTATAGCTACTCCTAGCAAGACTAACATAAACTTCACATTAATGGACAATTTATCTCGGTTCCTAACATGTCCAGCTTCAAGAAAAGCAAATCATGGCAAAACACAAGAAAAAGAACAGTCTGAAAATACAAAACCATCATTAAAACCAAAATCAGCTATGACAAAATGTTGGAATTATCAGATATAGTGTTTAAAATAACTATGATTAGTATGTACAGGGTTCTAAATAAAAAAGTAAACAACGTGCAAGCACAGATGGATAATCTAAGCAGAGATGGTGCTTTGTGACCACATAGAGGGGTGGGATAGGGAAGGTGGGAGGGAGACACAAAAGGGAAGAGATATGGGGATATATGTATATGTAAAGCTGAATCACTTTTTTATAAAGCAGAAACCAATACACCATTGTAAAGCAATTATACTCCAATAAAGATGTTAAAAAACAAAAAGAGGTATTCCCTGGTGGCGCAGTGGTTGAGAGTCCACCTGCCGATGCAGGGGACACGGGTTCGTGCCCCGGTCCGGGAAGATCCCACATGCTGCGGAGCGGCTGGGCCCGTGAGCCATGGCCGCTGAGCCTGCACGTCCGGAGCCTGTGCTCCGCAACGGGAGAGGCCACAACAGTGAGAGGCCCAGGTAAACGC